>NW_009723497.1:0-18109 GCF_000703405.1 Apaloderma vittatum | reverse complement strand
ATATTTATATATTTCTTTATATATTATTGTGTCATTAAAAAAAAGAAAAAGATGAACATAGGCAGAAAAAAAGCAGAATCATAATCAATGGAAATACCATTTTTAAATGTATTTTTCTTTTAATTTCTTTTTTTTTTCTGAAGACCTTCCATGCAGAAAAGAAAATAGCTTAAAAATGCTTTTCTGTGCTGGGCTCTTTTCCAGTTCCTTTTTTCTACCTTTTGTTATGTATTTCGTGATGTTACTAACCAGCAAACTACAAGAGAAATATAAATAAATCTCCCATAAGGAGAAATGAATTATACTGAGCCCTGTAACTACTCTGCCTCTTTGAGTGGGATACCTCTTTGCAGAGGCAGTCCTTCACATTTCAGAATCCACTGCCTGCTTCTTAATGCTAATATACATATGCTAAAAATATTTTTAAAAGTACTAACACTAAATAAAGACTATTCCAAAATAGTCCTTGGTGACAACTGGATGCTTCATATGGACATGTCTCCATAAACAGGTAATAGAAAGGTGGCTTCTGGAGTAGGATTTCTGACCTTGAGTGTCAGGGAAAGCAAAGCTCTTTCTGAAAGCAGGGAATGAATATAGCTGAGCCACACTGCCAAGACCTCCTCTAGGCAGCAAATATCATTTTGCATGAGTTTTTATGGACTCCTTTTACAGAAAAGTAGCACGGTGGATCAGGGGAGGAGAAGGGCAAGATTAAAATATACTAACCTGGATCTATGCTTGAAGCAGGGTTGCAGAACAGTCAATTCATTAGCAAAAGGCCTACATTCCTTTAAACACGTGTAACGAAAATTAACATTTTATCACTGATAGTATAGTAAAATCAACATATCTATTTTTAATTAAGCAGGATTCTCTTCCAGTTTATGTGTTAGTAACAGAATGATTGAGTAAGGTCTGAGTCATATTGAAAGATTCAGAAATTTGAGGTATATTTCTGGGAATAATTTGGATCAAGATCAAGATCATGCATTAATCTTTTCTGTGTTTGGCATTAGGGATATTTCTGTTTTGTTTCAGAAATCACTTGGACTGAGAAGTAGTCAAAATATTGCCTTAAATGGACATGTTATAAGGACAATAATTCACAGCTAATGTGTAGGTAACGAATCTATTCACTCTGAAAACACAAACTGCATACAAAAGGGTCTAAAGGAAACCTGCTGAAACGATGCACTTATTTCAGGAAATGAAATAATTAGAAACAAAAAATAGAGTGTCTCCCCTTTGTAATACTGAATTAAAAGTGAGTACAACTCAACTGTAATGAAATTCTTGTGTTTTTTCTCTGTAACTTATCATCAGTACTGTCGATCTGAGTATGTTTGATTCCAGCAAACCTGCAACAACTTACTACCTTCAGCACCAGTACTCCTTGCCCTAAGCAAAATGCAGCATTCTAATCAATCCATGAAGTGAGAGGGAAGCATAATACAGCCTTCTGAAACAAATGCTTAAGCACAAATGAATATCTAGGATCGATGCAGTGAGCTTGTATCACTACTATGCCAACACCACTCACCAATGCTACTAAAATTTGTCTGCTGGAACAAACGGAGGTGAAATCTGTGAAGATGCTCACTCTCCTCACACCTCTGGGAAATTTTAAATGTGGTTCACTCTAGAATGTAATTTTTTCTATGCACTCATTCAAAAGAATCCATAGATGGCTAGTTGAACAGCTATATCTCGCAGAAATCCACCTATAGAAGTGCCATGTGTTTAATATGCACATCCACTTCTTGAAAGAAAGGATCTAGCCGCTAGTAATTTTATTGCAGCTAAAGTTTAAATAAATATTCATTGTAAAATTAATAAATCTGTTTACCGTCTTCCAATATGCCAATTTTGAGCAGTAATGAAAACAAAGCTATAAGTTGAAAATACAGCTCTAAGACATTGAAAGACATTCCTTCTGATGAAGTGCAGAACATGCTTCTCTAAGTCATTATTCTTCTCAAGAGGACACATTTCCTTATGCAGTAGAATGCCTCTGTTCAAAGCATCGCAAGGTGGAAAAGCACACTGGATTCTCTGTTATAGCAGTATTTCCATAGGAAGTAGTAGGGAAGGTTAAAAGAATAGTTTAGCTGGGATTTTTGGTTTAGTTTGGTTTATTTTTTGTCAGTTACTAGAAATCATTATAGCTTGAAATTACTTTCCTTTGTTAGTGTCTTGGAGCCTAAAACATTCATCATTCCACACAAAGGGAATCCCTAGGCGTATAGCTATATATAAAAAAGAAATGCATGACAGTAAGGTAGCTTACTTTGTCCATGTTCAATACATTTATGTTCTTCCAGCCTAATTGCTTACTTTCCACATTCAAGCATATTTGATACTTATTAAAGTACTATATATTTTAAGTTGTTCATCATACCTTTTCCACAGAGAAACGGTGACTGTGAAGAGCACATAATACTGCTGCCTTGAGTTTGAAACAATATTGTCCTAAGGAGGTGTCAGGAAAAATCCTCTATTGTCCTCTAACATGCTGTCTGATGTTGAGAATTAGGAAGCACAAAAAAACAGATAAATCAACTAAAGTAATGAAAGGTAGCTACCCAGAAGGCCTGAAAATTAGATTTCTGGTACATTATATGTGTAATATATTGATAAACATATTAGTAGTAGCTTATTGTATAGAAACACACTCAAATACCAAAATACATACTTCAGAATAATTTTCATCTAATATCTGTGAAAAGTCTGTGTGTAGTCAGGCAAATAGTTTTATAATAGTTTTACAAATGTTCTCAAAACTATACCTGTAAATATTTAGAGTGTGCTTTTAAACTGTTGGTTTAGCTCTAACCTCATGAAATTATTGTTCAAATAAAGCTGACTGCAAGTAGTAATTCAACCAACAGCCTAAAAATATGCAAATCCATACTGCAAATTATCATGATAAAAAGAAAAATCAAACATTTTCTGTTTTCTTCTATCTTTTAGGGTGGTAATTATATTCCTGCTAGAACAGACAAGAGAGACACAGGAATAAAGGATATACTGAGTACAACTATGAATTTTAAATAATACAGCTTCCTGATCCCCTCATGAAAATCCTTTGATAGCCTTCAGAATACATATATTTTTAAAATCAAATTATGGACCTTCCAATATTTGAGTGACAACCCACTTGATCCAGTGGATGCAGTTGCCAGGATACCATGAAAGCCCCTTGCTTCTCTCTCAGCAGTCTGTTAGACCTGCCTACAGTGCCACATGTATCCTTTAATCCTGTTGTAACTTTTATCTGACCTTTCACTTAGTACAGTTTAAGTAAAAAAGAAATGTTTGTTCAGGAACAAATCTATGTATTTGACGATCTATATTCATGTCACAAGCTGAACAGGGAAAGCTATGTGATGAAATTTCACGGCAAACTGCGCAAGAGAGGGCAGGATCATAGTCTGTAAGCAATTCATTTTTCTCTTCCAGAGTTTGCATGGAAGATGGAGATAATGATCCTCAGTTTCAAAATATATGTCAATAATACCCATCAGTTTTATATAAATATTCAAACGTTGAGGGAAAAGAATGAGACAAAAGAACAGAAAAGTCTGCCACAGAACTGAAATCATACCAATAGCCATGTGGATATGAATTAAATAAAGTTGCTCAAAACTACTTGGAGAAGTGTTATATTTTAAACGCAAATTTAATTATCACCTAAGAAGCAGAGCACACCCCTCAGAGTTTTCTAAGAACTAACATCAGAGTGCCGGCAACAAGAAAGAGAAGAGAGACAGGAAGGAAAAGGAATCAAATTAAAACTCCTTTGAAATGCATTTCACTACTGTGTTTCTTTATTACTGCAGGATTCTGATAAACACTCAAAATTATCAATTTCCGACATAAAGTTAGTTCTATCTATGGCCAATGGACGGATCACTGAGACGATACATAAAGAAGTGGCCAAATCATGTATTTCCTAAAGTTAAGAAAACCCCAACATAATTCCAGTTCTTCATTTCCAGATATTGAATAGTGAAAATGGATAAATGATGACTAAAGTGAAAATGGACAAACTCCATTTCCATGCATCTGTAAGAGAAAAAGTCTTTGGAAATAAACAGTGTGAAGAGCTTCAGATCAGAACACTAAAGATATCCCTAAAAGACTAAAGCAGCAGCAAGAGGTAGTGTAAATACATTCCCCAAGTACAGATACTTCTCAAAACTTTTTAGGAATGCTTCTTTTGCAAAACACCCATTTATTTACTTATTTTTTTCACAAAGAGAGACTCTACACAAGCTTTCCTCAACATCCAACAATGTGTAGGCAAAATTAACCATCAGCATCCAAAGGTCTGGCATGTTAGATATAACCTTGGTGACAACACATTTACCACAGAGAAAAGACAGACTAAATTGTACAACGTGGTTCATTACAGCTAATGCAGTTTATCACAGCTACCACTAAGAATGGGTAAGGAACACCACTGCCTTCTGAAAAAAACGAGTGTTTAAAGATCTCTTCTAACCTCATATTAGAAAGAAAGTTTCAGATCCCTAGATTTGCCCGAGAAAATGAATCCAGAAATCATCTTGAGTTTTAAATTTCTGTGTTAATACAGTACAAATTAGTTGTTGAGAGATTTTACAACAAGATTATTGGCTTTGATCAATTAACTCTTCAATGATGTCAGAAAAAAACCCTATTTTTCAGAAAAAAATAAAAAAGATCAAAACCAACTAGTACTTAGCTTCCTACGTTTATGTTTTGTTGTTGTTTAACACAAAATTAACATTTTCTTTCCCTTTGCTAGATCTCAATACCATGCTACAAGTAAAATATATACACAGTTACAAACTCCTTGCCATCCTTTGGCAAGAAAACCTTGACTTAGGTAAACTGCTTTTTAGGGGTCTCATTCACCAAAATTCAAAGCTGTAAGCCATTCTGATACTGTATCAATTTAGGCAGATGTATCTTGGTTTTAAGATAGAATGCTTCTACAGATACTATATACCCCTCCTCTGCAAAACTTTGAAAGCAGTCTTGTTCAGTACCAGGGAATGACTAAGGGAATGACTTACCTGATAGCTTTTCTCAATTTTCTTGTTTACCCTATAAATGAGGCAGCAGAGAATAGGTTTGACCATGAAAACACTGGGAACAACCCTTATTACTCTTACTACTACTTCTAAAGAATTGCATGGGATCTTCATAGTCTACCTGAATTATGTATTTTTTTAGATAAAAGCATTTTTTATTCATTAGTAATAACCTCAGATAATGCAAAGTGCCTAAACAGAGTATGCCACCTTAAAGTGACACCATCTGAGCTTGAGGATACTACTCACACCTCTTGCTCACAGGTTACAGAAAATCACATTTGTGAAAATTCCTCCTTTGAGTGACTTCTTCCATCTCCTGTCAAAGGCATAAGGTTTTACCTTACTCCCCTATTCATCACTCTTCCACAGCCTAAGTCACGTCCTCAATGGTTATTATCTGATCTTTATGGTAAGTAGTCTGAAATTTGTAATGGATTCTTCATTATTAACGGCTGCTTTGAAAAGGCATTCTTTGTTGCTGATACTGTTAGGGGATTAAAGTGTGAGGGTAAGTACTTGATGTTCTAGAACTGTGTGCATGAAAAAACATCTTTTGATGGAAATGAAGAATAATTTTGCCATTTTCTGCTTACTGTATGACTGATAAAAAGCCTCTCATAATTCAGTATGCAACTTGTGAAATGCAAGTGCGCACTACCACGAATAAGACAGGATTGGTTTTATGCTATTAGCCTCTGGTTGTATCTCAGTGTGGTGAATACTGAGAATAAAGACAATTTCTTTGGTAGCATTAACTACTAAGATCTGACAGCACATAGCTGAATTACCGGTGGCGTTCCACTCAATTACCTCTTTTTTCAAACTTTCCTTTTTTTTTTTTTTAATACCTGTTTAGGATTAAACGTGTTTCTTCCTCTCTATTAATTATTTTGGCTACTCATATAACTGCCATCAAAACCAAAGGCTAGACTTCTTTCATTGGGAAGATACAGAGACCCTAAAAGTCTGCATTTCTGATCTGAATAACTAAGATGAAACATCATGACACCTGTAATACATATCTACCTTTGCATCTGCTGCCACTCCTGTCTTTAGGAGTCCTTACAGGACTGCAGGTGAAATGGCTGCACTTAACAGTGGTGTTCAGAATTCACAACTTCCATATCTGTATTGTACCTGGCTAAATATTTTAGCCTCAAGTTTGAATTCATGCAAATCAATCAGCAGCTTTTACAGAAAAGACTACTTCAGTCAGTTCCATGAACTAGCTTTAATGTGTGAAAATGAGATTTTCCAGGGTCAGGATCCCTGAGACACTTTACAAAAACACTGAGACTGTTTATTATTATATTACTGCTTTCAAGAAAGGGAATAAAACAAATTTCTATATTGTCTTTCTTCAGTAATTTTGACACAATTTCATTGCCAAGTATTATCTTCCATTACTTCAGTGAGGGAATAATATTGCTTGGCTGAAGCAACATAGCAAGCAAACAGGTCACTTAATAGCATCCTTCTGATATTGTTTTTTATAAATAATGTCTTTTTTCTGTTTTTCCCTCCTGAGTCATTCTAAATAGGTTCTTCTACTACTTAATAAAAATAGCAGCAAATATAAGCTTGAAAAAGCAAGTTTAAAGAATACACAGCTATCTGTTACCTGTCTGCTGAAAAGCAATAGATGAAGAATCTCAGAACTTGTAGAATGTAGGATCTCCAAGAAATGTGCTAATGGCAATAATTGATGCTGAGAGCAACTCTTCTATTTTACCTTGGCAGCTGCTATTTTATGTAGAACTGCCAGAAAAAAAAAGGCTTTTGTGTTGATCAAATAAAAAGTCTTTGAGCACTGACTGAAAGCATTTGTTGGAATGGCACATCAGAACATGTTTATTTTTCCCCAAAAGTGAGGAAAAAAGGCAAGTATTTAAAAATATAGAAATACCAGAACACAAATTCATAAGAATATAATTTTGGAAATGACAAAACAGAATATTTCTAACAGTTTCATCAAAACAACTCAACTGATATAACATCTCTGAAGTTGAACTGCATTATTTTATTTCACTGATCAGACTAATTCAGTTTAATTTTTTTTTTTAATAGAAGAATATTGCCTTGCAAAAAAATTTGTTTTCAGCTCCATTTTCCCAGCCATGTTCCCAGGCTACCAGACTATATCCTGTAGAATACACCTTGTAATTCCCTCAGATCATTCAGTGGAGAATGATGAAATCTGCATGAAGTCCTGCAGACAGGAGAAAAGGGAAGGCTGGCTGCTATGCACCTGCAGACTATGATTTAAGAGAAGACTTAATTTGATATTTTGGGTCACTGGATAAAGCACAAAGCATTTTAAACAAGCTCAGAGGGCCACTCCACTGCTCCTTCATGAATATTCAATATAGAATATAAGAATTTTCAGGCAAAATCTACAAATCTTTTCCTCTTGGAAATTTCTGTTTGGAAAAGTGTTGTTTTTCATTAGAGAATCCTTTTCATGTACTTCCAGCAATCTCAATCACTGATTTTCAGTTGAACATAACTTTTTTTTTAATAGCTTATTTCTGTTTAAAACAAACAACATCTTAAATTCAAAAGCATTCATACAGAAATTAAAAACTAACCTAAAGAAAAAAACTAACCTTCTAATGAGTTAGATATAAGGAAGGCCTACTCTATCCATAATCCTCCATCATCGGATTAATTTCCCTCAATCTTTAGTCAAAACTGTCACACAAAAAAAAGCTAGATTTGATGACAGACAGATTCAAGCCAGGGAAGGAGAGAGCTGTCATGACTTTTCCTGACTAGTCCTCTTCTCCACCCCAAGACCTTTTATTTGCCCCTTTGTATTTTGTTATGGATCTTTCAACTTATGGTAGCACTAACGGAAACAGATTTTAAACTGAGAATTACTATAAAACATTACTCCTTTATAAGGTTCTTTTAATTCTAGGTTTTCTTTTGTAATACTTTATAAAGGAGATCTTGACAGTTGTTCTCTATTCATGGTGAAGGAACCAGGAGTTACACATCAGGCGAAGATCAGACAAGAAATGAGACAGCTTTGAAAACAAGTCTCCTGGCTCAAAGTCCTAGTAACTTTGAAGCTAAATTTTAAACTGTCAATACTATTCTAATCTTGCATAATGTCAAGTAAAGACGTTTAGTACTTTATTTTTCCTTTTTTTTTCTGTAGATTCTTTCACTTTGGATGTGTCTACAAATGCTCTTTTGCCTACTGAACAAATATTGATCCTACCAAATTATATAATCATATTAAAGAGTTGTAATTTTAAATTAATCTAGCTGGTCTTAAAGAAACTAGACAGCTTTGTTGGCTTTGTATCTTATCTTAGATTTGGTTAGCATAACCTGTAAGAATTTGAAAAGATGTATTTCTCTTCCCCAGGGGAAAATGTCACTCTGTTAACAATTAGAATGATAACCATTATACAAATGTGCAACAAATTAAATACAAAGTTTGATGTAGACCAACAACAAATCATAAAGAAAAACACTGTGAAGTACATACCCTCATGTTTAACATCTAATAACTTTGAGAACTTAACATATTAGAATATTGGAGTTAAAATATTTCATTTTTGAAAAATATTCTTTACAATTCATAGAATCATATTCTTTTTGATTAAAGGGTAACTAATATAACAGGAAAATGTTAGATTAAAGGACCTTAGCCACATAGGATAATTTCTCTCACAGTTATTTTCACATCTTGGTTCAATGCACTTTGGATTTGTTTGATTTCAACTTAGAGTACATGGGTTATCAATTCTCCTGTTTTTTTCCCCCAAGTGTCTGAGGTTAACAAGTTGTTTATTGATTTCTATGTTTATATACTGTTCTCTTATATTAAATGGGCAAATTTTGAAGATGCTTGGTTTTATACAGTCTGCAGATCTTATTTTTGGCTAGAACATTTTAAATCTCCTATCCACCATAGAAAATCCAGTGTTAGTAGGGAAAATACAGGTGAAGTCATATAATTGGTTTTTAACTGAAAAGTAAAACATGGGATTATTTAGACATCTCTTTCGCAATATATCATTCTATCATAACAAAGTTATATTGTATTTTATAAAGTCCATAATCTATGCACTACGTGCATAGGTATTACACAAATCTGAACTGATTTGGAATTCCACGTGGGAACACATGTGCTACAGGACTGCCTAGAATCCTATAATCTTTAATGTTGGGCTGATTAACAGACTTCTTTCACTAGTCTGGGATTTTGCCTCACAAGCAAAATTTCTCCCTGTGTAGAGCATCACTGTAGGAGTTCCTGTCAGCTTGTATATATGAAGTTTCCACAAATTAAGTTTCTTCAGAGTTGTCAAAATTGTCACTGTACCCCCCACCGCCCTTCACTCCCCACTCTAATGGTTTTTATTGCCTGGAGAAACCATGCACATTTGCACATTCATATAAATATTTCTTAAGGTGAAAAAGGAGTTCTTCAAATACTGATTAAAAAGTAACTGCCTGAGGCCTTCAATGGAGCAGTAATGCTGAAATCAGCATTCATTTCAAAGTTTTTAAAGATGTCAGGAAAAATAAATTCACATATCTTAGACACTTACTGCTAAGTCACATACAGGTACATTGATCTCACTACCCACTACAGTGCAACACCAGATGCTTAGATAATTTGCACAAAGCTTTGTGCCTCAACATCATCTCACTGGCCTTAAGGGAATGAAATAATTCACATGATCCAAAGCCTTGGCCTTGAAAAACATAACTTTAATATGTATACTTTTATACAGACAAGATGACATAAATGCACAATCAATTTTATGGTTACATAAGAGGCAATGACTATTTCCCAGCTCTCAGCTAAAAAAGTAAACCACCTCAAGCTTCTTAGCTAATCCATTATTATAAATTGATTCAGTAGTGAGTACAAAGACTGTCTTTTCTCATCTTTGATCTACCAAGGCACTATTATAGCCCTCTTCCTTCCTTTATATTATGGACAACAATATACAGTAAAAGAGAATCTCAAAGTGAAACAGAGATGAAGCTTCCTCCATGAAGGGAGGAAACACGCAGATAATCAAATAGCCACATTATTTAGATGACACTGAAAACTGATTCCTTCCAAGTCATTGAGAACACCAGAACTTGCCAATGTAATGATGGCTGAGTTTGGTTCTGGTTAAATATTCTGACCACCTGTACTCTCTAATTGTCAAAAAAGAGAGGGAGAGAAATTCAGAGGGGAAGAAAGTGTATTCAGAGCCCAAGAGACACCACTGGCAGACTTGCTTCTGGCATCACAAGAGTACCTAAGGATGCAGAAAAGGACTGCAACAGAAACAGGACGGGTGGTTTTTGAGGAGGTGCAACTTCAAATGAGGAGATCAGTCTGCTGCTCAGATTCCTGGAGATGCAAATGGGAACTTCATTTTGGAGTTCCGGGTCAGCGCCTGGAAGACTCATTCTGTCTCCGTCTTGTATTTCACCATAAAGGGATCCAACTTTAACAAAAACCTCAACATTGACCTCTCATATCATTTTATCTACAAGAGTTGTATCAATGCCCACAGAGAGACGATGGTGGTCATGCTGCCCTCTGTGCCAACTACTATCCTCCACTGTCAGACTGAATTGGTAGGGCCAGTCCACACTAGTAGCTGGGGTAGACTGGAAGGTCTCAGCACACACATTTCCTGCTTTTCTCACACCTCTTCTTGTCTACTCTAAACCATGAACTAAATGCAGTACCCGCACCAGTTATTTCCACTTTAGTGACCAAAGGACAACGAAGGCAAAGAGGCTGTGGAGCTAGGAGGTAGATTCCACTCTCCCTTGGCTTTCCTCTTCCACTATTCTACCTTGTTCTTGACAACCCGTACAAGCTCGAGGTGCCACATAGCAGCACATCTCCTTTCTTGGAATCTTGGACCTGGTTTTGCAGTTAGTCCTCATCCTTTCATCTGATTTGAGGCACAGCAGCACCTACCCATGCCAATAACCACCAAAGATAGGACACATCAGAGCAACCACCAGGCCCTATAACCAAGCTAACATCCCTAAGTTTCTTCTGTAAATATCTGATATCTTGTTTGTATGATTCTTACCCTAGACATCAATATTTATGTCATTCTACAGAAGATGTCTTTCTTGCCTAAATACTTACTTCTCTTTCACTTTTTTGCAACTACAGTGACAGAAATTCACATAGTTTCAAATATTCTGTGCAGTTTGTGCTACCTCCAGTGCAAAGGAGCTCTGGATGTGTTATGCTCTTTGACACTTCTGGGTTTGGCCTGGAAAAAAAAGACTCTGTATTATGGTCCTCCTGCTGGAGGGTGGTGCTGTGCTCACTCACGCAAGGTCTAAACTTTCCTAACAAAGACATTTTCAGAGCAGCCCCTTTTGTCCAGTTTACAAGTGCCTTACCTTCCACCAGTATTTTAAATTACCATATAAATTGTAACAAGTGAGATTTTGCAAATGGGTGAAATGATGCAGAACATTCAATTACGAAGTCTCTGCATGAGCCAGTGGCAGCCTCTCAAGGTTTTGGTTTGGCTTGCAAGACATCCCAGTTTGACATCCATTCATGGCTCCATTCTGAGAGACATTTAGCATAATGCAGTAGCAAATGCTACAGCGGCAGATGTCTTACTTGCTACAGAGACACCAGGGAAAAGGAAGTGTGTGTATCAGTCAGCAGTAGCCCGTGGGTGAATAAAGTGAAAACAGAATCTCAAGGAAGACTCACCCAGACAGCCTGGAGAGAATGAATGAACATGTAAAGTTAAAAAAAGGGTGAAGAAATATAGCAGATGGAGAAAGGGGAAAAGAAAGCAAATAAGTTCTCAGTAATAGTTACCTGTAACATTTTCAGGCACCTATTTTCCCCACACGCTTATTATTACTCAATTTCAGTTGCAACACTGAAAAAACCCTTTTTTTTTTTTGAAATCAAAAAATAAGAGATCCCACTGTGACTATTAAAAGGACAAGGAAATGCACTACGACAAATCACAATAATCTCTCCAAACTAAAGTAATAAATGTGTGATAAGTTTTTAACAATAAACTAAAGATGCAATTGCCAAGTGTAAGTAATTACAATTTGTGTCTGTCCACTGGTACCTTTCTGTGATATTCACAGCACAGGACAAATAAAAAATTCTATGACTGTTGTTAGTCATGTGAACTGAATTGGTAGGGAATGGCAAAACATCAGTTCAGCGGTGTGTGCATGGACATTCCCAAGACTGTATGCAGATACACATAAACCTCACAAAAAAAGCACCACTCTTGACACCTTTAATGAAAAAGTAATTGCGTAGTGTCATACATCTGTTCTGCCCGAGAAACAGGAGTCTCAGAATACTGGATAAATATGTCCAATAATGTCATCAAAGGTAGGTAGAGCTTGTTAACATATTAAATGTGTTCAGTGTTCAAGAATTTCTGAAATGTTATGATTTTCTCATATTAAAAATACAAATTTTATGATTAATTTAAGGAAGAATTGCAGAATACGATTTTTTTTTAAAAAAAAAGAAGAAAGTAGATTAGTTCTATTTAATTTAAGCCAGAAATGTTTTAGTTTGTAGTGGAAAGAATTCTCCTTTTAAATGTAAAAAGATGTACCTATAGATCCACATTAACTATAAAACTAAAAAATTATTATTCCAGGAAGAAAATCATACATATTTGAAATATAAAATTTTGTCTGCAGAAGTCTCTGGTTTTTGTCTTGGTTTTGGAGGCATTTTTTTCAAGGAGGAGGACAGGGAAGCTAGGTAGTGTTTTCTTCCTGTTTTTCATTTTATCAGGGTAACCCAAAGCACTGTTATTTATACGCTTTAGAAAGGGACACTGGCTTCCATGCTAAAATCTAAAATGATTGAAGGTTTTCCTTACAAGGTTACCTCCAGCTTTCTCATATACACTGAATTCAACACTATTTATGGATGAGAGTGTCAGCACAAAAAAGAATATAGTTTTTCTTTTTCGTTGTAACTGAAATATTTGGTTTATTTTACCTTTAAGGAAGATGAAAATATTGCTTTGTATATGATTTCACTGGTTACAATTTAATCATATACAAGATTATTAAAACTTTTATTTGCAAGTTGGCATCCAGATTTATTTCTCTTTTAACCGAATTCAACTTTTAAAGCACAGAATCACAGAATGGCATAAGTCTTCAGTTCTGAATTTTATATTTGAATTAAATAGACATGACTCCTTCTTAATCATGCAGGATACTCTCTAAATTAATGTATAAATATCATAGAAGTGTTTGAGGACCATGGAGGGTACAATTAGTCTAGGAATACATTTGCAGAAAGTATTTTAACTCATATGTTCTGGAATATATGCTGCTTAATATTATGACAACAGATGATTATCAATATTCCTGAATCTGGATTAAATTCTAGAGGAAATAAAATAACCAAGTAGTTTCATCTCCTCAATCAATGATGGTAGTAACTTATGTAATTATGAAATTAGTGGTATTTTTCACCCTGAGGACTCCCAAAGCAATGTGTAAATGAAAAAAACCCTAAAAAATGGGTTATGCAAGATGTTCTTTTTATCCCCCACTGAAAAACTTTTTCTCAACTAAATAACTGTTGATTGCAGAAGTAACTGTACATGATGTATAGCTAATAAGTTCAGTTACAACTAAAAGTAATAGTTCTTAAGCCACTTAATTTATACTGTTGCATATGTTGGCTTTGACTATGAAATTCTAGAGAAGGCATCAGAGAATTATTCTTTGCAAATTATTTCAAATACGTCTTCCCACTGCACCCTTGAGTACACATATTCTTCAACACCTTTTTCAGTGATGATCTTTAGCCTGGAAATTCTGTACCATATCTGTCATAAATGAACTTAAAAAAAATAATCTTGGGCTGTAAGGTCTATTTGATAGAAGAAGAAAGGAAAAAAAATCCCTAATCAAAAACCACCACCAACCCCAGCAAACTGAAAATAATTACTGTGTTTCAGGATCCTAAAACTATGTGTCATGTAGCATGGATATGGCTCACCTCTGTCAGGAAGTGTAAGGGCCAGAAATCACTCCTTGGGCCTGTTTAATACATTAGTGTAAGAATAACCCTTGCATCTTTAACTTGGTTTCCTGATTCCAAATGCTATCTTAGCTATCGAGCCACCTCTACTTATTGTATTGCTTTTCTAGATGGTATATCAGATTCTCATTTTAGGTAGCTTGCTCTCTGAAGACTTCTCGTCAGATTTTTTTTTAAACGGAAAATTATATCTGTTCATGAAAATTTTGTTAATGCACTAGATACTTCAAAGGATACTTTGCTAGAAACAGTGCATATTATGTATGAGTGATTAGGTGATGTTATGTGCATGAGGATACATTTACTAATATTCCACATATTTTCTTAATAGAAATCAAATTCTTGGCAATTATCATTCTCTGTTTAATATTCAGTTTGCTCTGGGAGTATTTCCTTACACATTTAGATACACACATGCTCTAAAAACAATACAGACCACAGATTTTCAAGAGGACTGATTCTTTGTCATTTTTATTCAGGGTATGTAACTAACTGCAAATTTGTACTTCTTTGGCAGTTCTTGATCTTTCTATGAAAAATTAAAACTTTCTGAGCGCGTTGTAAGCATGAAGCCAGCATTCAGATAACTTGTGCAACTGAAAAGCAGCATTATATCTTATTTCTATAGGTCTTGTAGAACAAAAGAGAAGTACCATGGAATGGAATGGAATGGAATGGAATGGAATGGAATGGAATGGAATGGAATGGAATGGAATGGAATGGAATACTTTGTTGGTTTAGTTTGGGTAACCTGTCCTGCCTGCTCTTCCCCAGAGGTGCAACCTTTTACTTCTTTGTGACTCCTTTTACTTCCCAGCATCCCAATGTGTTACACAAGATCCAGCAGCAACTTTGGTTGCTATCAGAGCAAGTAGAAGCAATAGTCTTTCTGCAGACAGATCCTGGTAGTAACAGTATACATCAGGCATTACCACGTCTAGTAGCAGGCGCTGTCTTGAAAAATGTCCTGTTAACTTCAGAAAGTGCAGCCTCTTAGAAAAGACTTAGCTGAAAAGTAAAATCACTAAATGGAATTGTTTTTGTCTGTCTCAAATGAGCACAGTAACTGATTTTAATGGAGAAAAATAAAAAATCAAAAGGTATCACTCAGTTTCACTCTGAGTTACTATAGTAGCTAGTGTGTGATAACATAGATGCTAACCTTATGAAATTGTTCCTAATGTTTTCCCCACTTTCTAAAGAAGTCAGTCAGATAAGATTACATTTTGCTAAATATCCCAGTATTATGAATAAAAATATATTTCTTTGTGAAGGTAAATGTTAATGTTCTACTAGTTTTTGCAAAACTCCTATACTAAGAATTGTGAATTAGTTTAACACCATCTATTAAACTTATTAATTAAACAAATGTTATGCAATTTATAAGTATTTCTTCCACCATTGAATGCCATTATATTTTACTTTACTAGTCAATTGATACTGGAATATTTGGGATTATCCTGCAATTTCAGCAGTATATGTATTCAAATGTTGACTTGTTTATGTTCTGCATTTCTTCAAATTACAACTGATGAAAAAAGGAAAATAATACTGCTTGAAGAAATGCATTACATTGGCGGCATAAAATATAAGCAACAGGCAGTGTTCTTTATCATGAGAGAAATCTTAACCAAGCTGATAATATTTCTCCCCACTTTCTGCCAGCTGAGATACTGTAGACTGGAAATCTTATTCAAGAATCTGTAAGCTTTTTTCCACGTAGGTGAGAATGGGAGAAAAAGAGCAATGAAAGATTAAACTGAAAAAAGAAGTAAAACCAGGCATAGTTGAAGTATGCTAACTGGGTGGTAGCCCAAGAAACCAGCAAACTTCCTCAAAAAAAAGAAGGAAGGAGACAGAGAACCATCTTTACCTTCTTAGTCTGTTTCCTGGGTTTACAGACAAGACATGGAGAGCCAAAACCAAATTTAAAGGTTCTAAACACCAATATATTTTTTTCATGCAATGCAAATCCCTGACAGATATGACCAACTTGACAGAGTATCCATGAAGTTTGCTCACATGGCCCCTCACTACAAGAAGGACATTGAGGTACTAGACTGTGTCCAAAGAAAGGCAAAAAAGCTGGTGAAGAGTCGAGAGCACAAATCTTATGAGAAGCAGCTGAGGGAACTGAATTTGTTCAGCCTGGAGAAAAGGAGGCTGAGGGGAGACCTTGCCACTCTCTACAACTACTTGATAGGAGGTTGTAGAGAAATGGGGATCAGCCTGTTCAGCCAAGTAACAAGTGATAGGACATGAGGAAATGGCCTCAAGTTCCATCAAGAGAGGTTGAGGTTTAGGTTGGATATTAGGAAGTATTGCTTTACTGAAAGGGTTATCAGGCACTGGAATGGGCTGCCAGGGACACTGATGGAGTCCTCATCTCTGGAGGTATTTAAGAGTTGTGCTTAGGGATATGATTTAGTTGAAGAGTTGTTAGTGTTAGATTAATGGTTGGACACGATGATCTTAAAGGTCTCTTCCAATCCAGGTGATTCTGTGACACTGCTCTGACAGATCATGCCTGACAACCCTGTGGGGAACAGCACAGGGCTTTAGGATGTCCTGTGGAGGGAAAGGGGCTCTTGGTGTGCTCTGCACCAGTATGAATTTCACCTTTCTTGCTGACTTGAGGGAAGTACCAAACACTTGCATCTCCTGGTGAAGTGGATTCATGGAGCATGAAATCGTATCTAGCCAGTGAAAACTAACAGTCATCACTTATGACCCTGGTCTTTACTTTTCAAGAAATGTTTTCTTAAAGGAGTTACTGAATTTGGACATTAAAACTGCTTAACTTCCATTTAATTTCCAACTTGTGCTAGCTCACAATGCCAAAATGATACTGCCCTTAGGATTCCTTTTTCCAAGAGTTTCACTCTTGCAGACGTGGATCAAAGGAGAGATGGTCCCTATGGGAAACATTATGAGAATGAATCAGAGAGCGAAATCCAAAACAAAACAAGGCAGGACACGCTTCCATGCACCTGCTGCCTTTCCCATCATACAGTTCACCACAGCTGGAATCACAAAACAGGAAGGCAAGAAAACTACGCCACAGGAAGCAAAGCACTATTGCACTTAGAGACTGTTGCTAACATTGTGTATAAGAGCACTCATGATGTCAAATGTGTTGCTCACTGATGAAATCACCATCTCTGGAGGACTTTCTTCAAGGGCAGAAGGAAATGTTGTATAATGCCCCTATGGTGAGTTGTATCCCAGCCAGCCAAAAGCACCAGGCAAGTGTGGTCAACTACAATGTTTTTTAAAGCTTCTTCCTTGATTTCTAGATCAGCCACAGCAGAAACATGGCTGCCAAAGGGCTATAGAGAAGACTGACATAAGTGGAATGTGTTTGGTCAAATGTTTCAAGCACTAGGATGAGCTCTGAGCGATCTGAACATAAGAGTGTGAGCAGAACTGCTCACTCAAGTGCTGTAATCTATTCTGAAAAACGTCACACTGACATGGCCTGTTCTGTCACAGAGGTTCATAGGAAATCATTTGGGAAGAGATATAAAACCAAGATCAATGCCCATTGGTGACCATAGTTAAAAGATAAAAAGCCAAGGAACTCCTAAAGAAAGAAGAAAACCAAGTAATATCTACACTATCAAAAACATTTCCATTGGCTAAAAGACATGACTTTTTCATTTTGATGTGGTAGTCAATGTAATTATCTAGGAATTTGGTACTTCCAGTCTGGATTGTTACTAGTCACAGCATGGGAATGAAATTGGTACAGATACAGCTAATTATTTCAGGACATGCTGTTTCCCTAGCCATTCGTCTTGTGGGACTCTTTGCAAAGAGGAAAGCACGGTCTTAAAATGCACTGGCTACCAGTTCATTTTCAAGTGTAAACTCAAAACTCAGGCCTCATCCTTAGGAGTCCAATGGCAAAAGCAGTGCCCAGTGCACGGCCACCAAGGTCAGGGACAGACCCCTGGGCCTCCTGGGCACA
>NW_009723496.1:65286-71854 GCF_000703405.1 Apaloderma vittatum | reverse complement strand
AGCTTCCCCGCTTGCTCGTTTATTCGTTTACTTGGTTATTTATATATAAGGAATTTTTAGGTTGTTTTTTAATCCAGAAGAAATGAGAACCGTACCCGAGACGCGTAGTTTCCATGCTCGCTTATTTATTGTCTGTCTGTCTGCCTGCCTGCCTGTCTATCTAAAAAGGAGTTTCCAGGGCTTTTTAATCCAAAAGAAATAGGATTTGCACCCGTTGCTTGCTTATTTATTTATCTGTCTGTCTATCTATTTGGAATTTTTCTTCTTTTTTTTTTTTAAAATCCAAAAGAAATGAGAATTGCACCTGTTACTTGTTTGCTTGCTTATTTATTATTTATAAGGAATTTTTCTTTTTATTGTTTTTATCCGAAAGAAATGAGAATTGCACCCGTGGCACTGGCTCTTTCTGAGCCCTGTGAAGAAGCGAGGTGTAGGTAATGCCTATTTTGAGGCAGGTGAGCAATCGCAGGGTATTATCTCCTCTTCCTGAGAAGGAGGAAGCAGTTAAGTAAATCTTCAGACAGAATCCGAAGCAGATTATTACCGAGTTAAGAGTGTGCTGCCTGTAATCCTGGCTGAGTAAAATGTAGAGGCTGTTGATTAAAAAAAAAAAAAAAGTAAGCACAAGCTTTATGATTTTGTGTCTTGTTCAGTTAAAAAAAAAAAGGTGTACTAATTTTGATGCTTCTGTTATCTGGCAGAAGTTTGGGAGGGTGAAAGGGATGGCTTTAGCCCATGCTTCGCTTGCACTATCTTTGCCTTAGCTCAACAGAGTGAAACAAAGTGATAACTGATAAGAAGTGCAGCACCTGAAATGCTGTCTTTCTTCACAGTTTTGCTTTTGTAGAGGGAGAGGCAGTTCCCAAGGTAGAATCTAGTACCTCTAGTTTATCTTTCTGAAGTGGATGGAGATGGATATAAGTAACACTTGCTAGCATAGTACAGTGAAAAGAAAACCTTTAGAGAAAATGGATAGTAACCTGTCAACCTCCTCTCTAGCGTGAGCTTTGTGGGAGTTTTGCTGCTGCAAAGTAGGAAGACCTTGTGACTTCATTTGCAGTTGGTTTTTTATCCTCTAGTTTTACTAGTTCAAAGAGAGACCAGTCTTAACATGCTGATCCCATTCTCAAAGCAGAATGAAAAAATAAAGAGAAACGCTTTCTCCATTTGCTCTGAGATGGATTTGAGTTCTGATCTGATTGCTTCAAAGAGATATTTGAGATGTGAAAGCTTACATTTTCATGGTAATTACGTGTATCGGTAAGCATGGAATTTCCCGAGAGCAGGTTTAAGGTGATGTTACTGTTGAAAAGGGTGGCCCTGTGCACCTCTTTTTTCCAGCCCTCTGATGGTCTGTTTTAGTTGCTTCTCATGTGCAGGTAATTGGGCGGTTGGCTGGATTAATCCGCCAGGTTTGGCCAGCAAGTGGTACCACAGAGAAAGAGACCCGATGGAGCTGACCCTGTGTGTGTTCCCATTTGGCAGTGACATGGCAGTGACATTAGGCAGGTTCCCATTAGGCAGTGACATGGATCAAAATCAGTTAAGCTGCTTGTGAAAGTGTCCCCTGAGGCTGCACTTCTCTTTACAGGTGAGCTGGCCTAGGGTTTGAGGGGTTTTGGTGGTTTTTTTGCTGTTGTTTTCATATTTTTTTTAGATGAAAGCTGTGCACAGGTGTCTGGCTCCTTTTTTACAGTGGAAATATTTTTCTTTTGTTTTCTGAAAAAATTTACTTTTGGGCGATGTACATGTGAAGGGTTAGAGATGCAGCGTTAAATACTACTTCTTGAAAAAGTGCTGAATTTCCTGAGCTTGGTGTGGTTTTAAATGATTTTTGCACTGTGGCTGCTGCCCCTGTCTTGAACCTGTTCTGTGTTGTTTAGAACTCCTTTGTTGGAAACATTTTCTGTTAGGTCCCTTATGAAATTATTAAAGCTGAATCTAACTGCTGTCACTGTAGAATTTATCTTTACAACTTCTCATGAATAAGGCAAATTACTTTTTATTTTTCTGTGTGAGAAAAGGTAGTGTAAGATATGATAAGTTGCTATATGAAATACCCTAGGTGTATCTTGGCCAAAGTTAAATATTGACTTGCTCTGTAGGACTTCGATCTTGTGCAGCCCTTACCGAAGCTGCATCCAGGAGAAAGGAATCGTGGCAAAGATAAAAATTACCCCCCCCCAAACTGAAGCCAGTCTAGCCACGCACAGAAGCGGCTGATGAGTGCAGAGGAGGCTCAGCTTGCTGATGCTTGTACCTGATTAAACGTAGAGTTAATTCCTTTGTCTCTTTCTTGTCTCTGTGGAAGGCAAACATTAATTAAAACAGCATTTAAAGAAAAGTATGAAATTAGGATATAAAAAGTGGTAGTGTTTCTGGCAGTGTGGTGTTCAAATATGTAAACATAAACCTTCCTGTAGTACATGTGTGCGCAGTGTTGGTAGTCTCTGCAGCACGATGTGAGTAGGTAATGAAGTTTGTACCTGGGAGTGCTGACAGTCTTCCTTCATCTCTCTATAGACAGTGGAATGACTAGGGTTTGGGTCTCTTCGCTGGTGCCAAGTCTGATGGTCCTTTCTAATCTTGCTCTTATGTGTACTTAAACATTCCTTGGGCTGCAAGAGATTCTGTGTGCCAGCTCTGAGGAGGCTGCATCTTTGGGATCACGCCTCCCAGTACAGAGGGCATTTTGTGTTTTATATACATGTGATCACTTGAAAAAACAAACATTTCTTATCCTTGCAAAGACTTGCTTTCAAATATGAACTAAGGGTAACTGGTTCAGTATTTCCAGCTTTTTTCTTGCCTTGCTACTGAGGGCTGTCTTACAAAGGTCTAAAATCTGGTTGCTAAACTGCATTGAAAATAGAAAAATTCCTCTGGAACTGACAAGATAATTCTTTTTTCCATGGTGGTATGGCATATATCATTCTTGAAGGCTTTGCTGTGGGGAGCTTAGCATACAACACAGAGCTGTATATTAAAGAAAACTCGTTTTTCTTGGGCTAAGAGGCTTTGTAGGTGAGAGATGTCTTAGACTTAAGTTATTTGCCCATGGGAAATAGGAGTTTCAAGCTAATGGGGAGGTTGTTAAATGTCTGGGTTTGATTTTGTGTGGTGTTTGTTGTTGTGGTTGTTTTTTTTTTGGTAAGGTGCTTTAGGTGAAGGAATTTCTGTGTCCTTTGGTAGTAAGATACTTTGAGCTGTATATATGTGGGTGGGAAAATAAGTTATTTTGTATCTTTGGTAAGTCGGATTTGCTGTCTGAATCTAGTTCTAGGAAGATTTTTCTCTTGTGTTGTTGGAAGAAGCTTGAGTGTGTCGTGTGTCAACTTTGCTATAAACTGAAGTTTTGATGGAAGAAATATTTTGTTTTATATGTAGAATTGTGTTGATAGATCCTACCTTTTTACTTGTTTTTTTTTTAAACCATTTCCCTAACTCTGATGGATGTGAATTGCACCTTGTTCACTCTGAATATTCTGGAACATGCATATATAGAGTTGTCTGTGAAGAGCTTATGGAGTAAAAGAGGTGATTCGGGATTTTATTGTTCCTGACAACTTTTTCCACTTCATGAATTTAATATTGTGAAGTCATTCATTTTCAGGTGTATTTCAAAGATGTGTGGATGTTTGGTGTGACTGAGGTCAAGATTTAGGCTGAACTCCAGATGGTGGTCAGGATTACTTTGAGAGCTAATTACCAGCGTTCTTTGTATAAGTCTCAGTAGTTACATCACAAAGATTTTTCTTTAATGACTCATTTAATGACTAAATTTAGTAGGGGAAAAAAAACAACCCACAACTTTTTAACTTTCTGATGAAGTGTGATTTTTTTTTTTTTTTTTCCTTGGCCCCTCTGGCTCTTATTGAGCTGTACCCCAGCACTTGCAGGCTATTTTAATGGGTATTCATTTCCTGACTCTGAAAATGAGATCTGTGATACCTCTGAACTCTCGATCTCTCTCTTTCTCTGTATGTGTGGCCTACATTTCTCCTTGCATCCATCTACTGAGTGCGTGTACTGCTGTGATGTGAGCTGTGAACAAAGAGCTCTCTCTGCCCGTGGTTTATTCAGCCGTGGACTCCACTGAGGTCGTGTGTGCTATTTTGGGAGTTCCCTTGGGGAGGAGGTGGTCGGTCAGCCTATCCAACCTCTGAGCCCAGCAGAGCGGAGTGTAGCAATGTCAGCTTTGGTGTCACTGTGCTGGATCAGCTGGTGGTGGTGGTTCTGTCAGAGAGGATCTTGTCTTCTGCAGAGGGGTGTTAGTGGGGTCATGCAGCGGCAAGTTGGTGAGAAAACATTCATTTTATTCCCTGGGTTTGTTACT
Source organism: Apaloderma vittatum (assembly GCF_000703405.1). NCBI lineage: Eukaryota > Metazoa > Chordata > Aves > Trogoniformes > Trogonidae > Apaloderma > Apaloderma vittatum. Next base: position 67,518 of record NW_009723496.1, on the reverse strand, counting down.
GTTGCCAGGAACACCTTGTGTACATTTCAGACTTGCAAGTTATGGCTGCTCCTAGCTTAGCTCAGCAGATTTGCCCTACACCTTGTAGATAAAAGTCAGTGCCCCTGACACCCGCAGCTCTGGATCACTGTGCCAGCCTGTCTTGTCAGCTTCTGCTGCCACTGTCTCATCTGGTGCCTAGTGCAGTGGCCAGTGCAGTTTTGGCCTTTGGTCTGTGGGAGGACAGCTGAGTGCTGAAGCGCATGAAGCTTCCTCTCAATTACATCCTTCCCTATTTCTGGACTACTCTAGTATCCCTTGATGAGCAGTTTCCCACTGGTGCTGTGTGTCCAGTGCTGCTGATAGGCTTCAGATCAGCCAAACATCTGAAAAGTGGTGGAGGTGGAGAAAACATGGTGCTGCAGTCTCATGCTGGTGGTACCATGGATCTCAGCAGGTGGCAGATTGATTTCTGAGTTTTCCCAAACATCTTTTGTTTTCTACCTGTTTCCCTTGCACCAACCTGAATGCTAAAGTTCATGGTCTTGCTCCATGATATTAGGACACTGTTTTGGAAATGAGAATGTTAAGAAGTTACCCTGGTCATAAGGTTGCTAGGAGGACTTCTCTCTCTTCATATCTTCCTAATTGAAGGTTAATGTATCATATAGCTGACACAAAGTACTTTGACCTTCCACAGTTACAGATGTGCTCTTTTAATGAGTTATGTACATTCCTTGGGATGCCATGTCCTGCAGCTTTGATACACTTCCCTCTCTATAATGGGAGGAAATACTGGTGCTGGTTAACTGAGGTGGTGTGTTCTCATAATTAGAGACTCCTGCAGCATGAGCGGCAGAAGATTGAACAAAGAAGCTGGCTGTAAGCTGCAACTATTATTCTTGTGTTCAGTCATCCAGTGTACTTTCCTGGGAGCACAAGCTCTCTGGGGAGAGATCATTTGACCTGTTGCTGTGTGCTGTTTAGTGTGGTCAAGTTCAGGAGCTCAGTAAGCTGACCACGTAGGTGGTCAACAGAGGAGATGTCTGTATAGAAGCCTCCTAGCGCTCAGATCCATGGTGGAAACATTCAGAGTAATTTTTTTTCCCCAGTGTCTAGGGCCAGAATGTACCAGCTGCGACAGAAAGAGCTGTCATGATATCCCTAAGAGATGAAAGGGTTCATATGGGTTTTCCTGTGCTTTGTCAGGGAACAGTTGACCTTGGAATCAGCACCTCAAAGTTACTGGCAAGTTGGCTGCTTTCCTGTGGTTCTGAACATACCGAAACAGCAAAGACCATTCCCCAGACTCTTGAGTGTGAGATTTGGTCAGTGCCCACTTAAAAAACTGATTACCTTGAAGTCGATATCTTCATTTCCAGCAGGAACTGTTAGTTCTCTTTCAAAAAAATCTAAATCTAAGACCAGGCTTCCTGATTCATGGAGCAGGACTGACCCCAAGTTGGCTGCTACTCAAGGTTCTGCAGTGTGTGAAGCCTTGTGTTGTGTCAGATGTTGAATGGGTGATTTTGTTGATTCCCTCCTGGCCAAGGCATCCTTCAGCCTTCTGTCTGTTTTGTGAGAGGCCCATATGGTTGCAGGGCTGAAAGAAAACTTCAGATTTGTGTGACATTGCATGGGCTGGGTGCTGAGTAGTTCCTGACACTTACAATAGCCTGCTCGTCTCCCTCAAGACTGTGATTATGTCATGGATTTGAGTCTGGTGTGGTAGACTCGTGTGAAGATTCGAGAGTCTCCCCCATCCTTGGCCTCTGATCAGGGCCAGGCCAGTCAGTACCTTTGTGATCAAGGTATTTAAGAGGCGACCCCATTGTTCTTTCTCTCTCTTTTGGTTTTGTCTTGTTTTGAGCTGTCCTGTCTTTAGTGTTGGGGAGTGTTTTTCTTCTGTTGGAGGAGGGGGAGGTGAGAGGAGAACAAAGGAACATCACCCTGAGAAGAAAGAGGGGGAGAAGAGTCCCAGAGGAGAAGGAAAGGGAAAAGGCTGCTGGAGCAGGACCTTTCTTTGAAGCTCCGTGGTGGCTGAGATGGTAGGAAGATGACTGCCTGTCAGTTGAGGGAATCAATGGCAGCAAGAGCGTCCAAGATGCATCAATACCTGCAGAGCCCCGTGCCAGAGGGGAGAGAGACCGGGCATGAGCGAGGGACATGCTGGAGGGGGTCCATGGCTCCGAGGGACTCAGGAGGAGGAAGAGTATTGCCTCCTGTGAGGGGGACACCACGCCGCGTGAAGAC
>NW_009723496.1:59345-65261 GCF_000703405.1 Apaloderma vittatum | reverse complement strand
CTAAAGGAGAACCTGCCATGGACAATGAGTAATGGCCAGATGGGCTGCACCCCCCACCCCCTGCCCCCCTTGCACTGATGTGAGGGGGCAAAGTGGATTTAAGATTTATTGATGTATTCCTCTCACTATCCTCCTTCGTAAATGGTGGTGGTGAACTAAATCTATGTTCTTCTCCCCAAAACACTCTGGTTCCTTACCCGTCATCTTAAATGGTAGATTATTACCTTCCCTATCCTTAATCTCAAACCCTTGAGCCTTTTTAGTTGAATTATCTCCCTGCACGTCACTGTGGAAATGGGAGTGAGGGGAGGAGTGAGCTGGAGACCGTGTGGATTTTTTGTCCCAGTTAGTTTGAGCCATGACACATTAGTAGAGGAATGATGGTAGTCAAGAACCTGCTCAGCCAAATGGCCAGTTTCCCCAATTTGTCCTCACTGAGTTCAGTGTTTTCTTTGGAGGTCAAAGTACTTCATACTCCTGAATTTTTCTTATTTCCTGGTAAGTCATACTTTTTCCAGGTTACTCCCTGAGTAACCCTCCTAGGCAGAGGTGCTATACCACACGTGTTGAGAGAATTATTATTTTTTTTTTTGATGCTTAAATTTTCCAGATGTTCTTTGAAGCTACTGCTGAGAGAGCAAGGCTGTTGCCAGAGTCACTTGGAGGTGCGTTAGAGACTCTTGGGAGCTTGTTTATGCTTTGTGTGGTGAGAGAGATTCCTTGTCCTCTTCTCCCACTGGGCTGGCTCAGATTATGCTGATAGTATTGGTGAAGAGCACTTTCAAGTCTGATGTCACTCTATAGCAAAACCCTGGATATTTGCTGGGATACTCACCAAGCACTGAAACTTGGCAGTCATTCGAGAATGAAACTACATTTTGTGGAGCAAAATGCACCACGGTTGCTGTTTGCCTGGAGGACTCTGACACTTGTTTTTAGATAGCTGTGAAAGACTAGCTCCAAGCAGAGCTTTACATACATGCTGTGCACGTCCAAAGTTACCTGAAGTTACAAGAGAGTTGCTTTTAAGTGGGTGGTTTTCTTTAATCTGTATTGTCTGTGTGATGCTCTACTCCTCCTGTTTTTATAGTTCTTTCAAACTCCAGCAGCAAGTTGACAAGAACTGTAAGTTGGGGATATATGCAAAACCTCTATACTCGTGAGCCTGCAGAAAGATCTGGGACTTGCCCTGTGGATATGGTCAAAGGGGAAAAAAAACTTGGGGAGACTATGTGTCTTAAGCAATCAAGTGTGAAAGTGCAAATGGATAGTATATGCGGAGCTGTAGTTATTAGGAAGGTGGTGTCTTTTCCTAGATTTCCTGGCTGGTGGGAACCTTGAGAGTGTGACCTGAATAATCTGAAAGAGATGAAGGGTTTTACTGCCTTGACTAAAGTTGTGGCTGTTTCACGGACACTTCCAAAAGGACAACAAGAATTGATAACAAGAATTACAGAACATGCTGTGTTGAAATTTTATCTGCCTAAGTAGCTGCTAGTCCAATTCCATTAATGTTTGCATACTTAATAAACTTTTAATGAGTTGGCAGTTATCTCTGAACATCCAGCAGCAGCAGTCACAGAGTCTAGGTGGCTCTCAAATGTGGATTTCTTTCACTTAGAAGGCATGTGGCCTCTGCCTGGGCAGTCAGCACTCGACAGGCTATAGCGTGCTTTGATTCAGCCTGTGGTGATGTACATCAATAATGAATTCTTAATTTGGATGGAGCTTCTAGGGTTAAGTTTTCAAGGAAGGAATCTTAAAAAAGCTGGATATAAGAGAATATGACCCTGGTTAATCTAATAACACACCATTTTTCTACTTGGAATGATTCTTGCTAGTGATCTAATTACTTTGGCTGCAAAATGGACGTCCTGGGGAATTTGTTTCTGTTACGGCATTTGGTCCTTTACAATCCCAGTGCTTTTGCTCTGCTTCTTCAGCCTTATTTTTCCAAATATGTATCAAACTCCTCAGAATCCAAGGCAGGTTGGGAAGTGCCCTGGTTGTGCTTCACAGTTGGAACCAAGTGTCTCTAATGAGTTTAAGGAAGCTAACCTATTATTGAGGCAACTTTGGCAAAATTCAGCAGAAAAATTCAGTGCTTGTGCTTTTGAGATAAACCTAAGTGTAGTAAGTATATGTCAGTATGTAAAATAGAGCAGAGGAGGTGAAAAGGGACTTTTGATAACACAGTGTAATTCTCAGTTCTGACACCAGTGTGACTTTAAATAAGTCACTTCCCCGTTTCCAATCTTTAGGATAAATTCTCAATATACTGCTTTAATGTAGATAGTAAATGAAAGCTGAGAGGGTCACAGGGGTAAAGAAAGAAGCCCTTACTGCCTTCTTTGAGATAAGACAACATAGTAATGCAGTGACTGGACCCATCAGATTGATTTCAGGTGGCCTTTCAGTGTGCCTGGTAAAAATACGTGAAAATACGTCTTTTATCACTGGGAGAAGTATGTAGGAAGTAGGTAATATTTTCTGCCATACCTATTAATTAACATTAATCTGGAAGCTCTTGAAAAAGCTAGAGAGCTTAGTGAGAGAGGGGAACCATTGAGAACATAGATATTTTTTTGGTGAGTGGATGTAATGCAGGTGTTTTATTTGCAGGATGAGAAAGTTAAGTTTGTAAGACAAATTTCTGTTCAGTCTGGTGAATGCATTAAATTAGGTAAGGCATTTTCAAGTTCTGTTCCAGTCATACCTCAAATGATATTATCAGTGTTCAAAGAAGCTGAAGAAGAGTGCTTGCTATCCAAGAGGTTAAATTAATTTCCCCAAGGTAAAGAACATAATGCTTGAATGAAATTAAATCAAAATTATATTTTGTAGAGTTTGTGATATCTTTTACATTATTTTTGTACTCTGCCCCTTAGGGCTGTGGGCAGTGACCGTGCAATATTGTTTTAAAATCCATTAATAATGGAAATCAAAATGGGAAATGTCATGTGAGTCCTGCACTCAACATTGGAAATAAAACCAGAATTTCTGAGACAAACAGTTAAGGTTTAAAATACTTTGTTTTAGATTTTATTGTCACTTTAATAAATAACATAGAAAAGGAAACCATGAGCCTATGTAAGCCTAGAATTCCCTGCTTAACAGCATTAATTCTGATTTTTAATTAGGCAAAATTTACGTTTCTTTTGCTTACTTTATTGATAATTAATTTGTTTTCTGGCATGAGCAGCCTAGCACCCATAAACTCAAAACTAATACTGGAATGCAAGTGTTGAAAAATAGGTCTAGGTGGTTGTCTGTTGTCATTCTGTCTGCCCAGAAATTGTTCCGAAATGTTCAGTCTTGCATTCACAGGCCTCTTGTGTGTAAATGCTTTTCAGTGTGAGGGAAAAGGCCTGGTAGTTGAGCCTTCAGTGAACTTGATTTTCCTGTGTTTTTTCAGATTTGAAGCTGTGTCTCATTATCCATGTGTGTTTCCTAAATATTTGCACATTTGGTAGTGCTGAGGAGCCTCTCAGGAATGTGGTGCTTGGCAGAGGTAGAAGGGAATGCAGGCTCAGGGGACCTTGGTAGTTGAGAAAGAAAAGGTTTATAACCGGAGAGAGAAATACTGTTCGCGTTCATTTGTGCTATTTGGTCTCTGGTATAATCTGCACAATTCTGCTTAAAAAAATGGAGACCTGAAGCCCCCAAACCAAAAGGTGTCACCAAGTTCTAAAAGGTTCTCTTGTATTGACTAGTTGTCTATGTTTTGCAAGTGTCCTCTTCAAGCTGAATAGGATGAGCTGCAGAATGCTTTGGGAATGTGTATGAGTAACTAAATTGGTATAAATTAGAGCCATGGGTCTTTGTGTGGACGATTAGGGATTTGCAGTTCTGGGTCCGTGTTCCTGAATAAGCAGCTTTGTTTCTGATTAATTTTTCATTTATTGTGTGCTGCCCTGTGTGTTACAGCTACATGTGGGGAAAAGTAATATTGAAGTGCTCATAAGTACAAACTGAGGTCAGCTGAATATCTTTTTCTGTGAGCTGGGGCAACTGAATTTTGAGTTACTGTTCTGTGTGGGTAGGCACTGAGAACTCCTGGAAGACTTTAAATGGGAAGTTGCTGTTGATGTTTCACTTTCTACCTAATAATGTGGAAGTTAATCTAGTGCTATGGAAAAATGGGATGTGTTCCAAGAGCCATATGGAAAAAATATTTTTTTTGTCTTTATGGTGTTTGCAGTCTAAACCTTCAAAACATACTTTTAGAACTTGGAGCACTGTAATTTATTCTACATTATGTGTTTTTTATGTAAAGAGGCCGTGAATAGTTATATATTTGTATAATAATCTTAAATTGGCTGGGTTTTTTTTGCGGGGGAAGGGTGTGTTAAGTGCCGTCTGTAAATTCTGCACAAATAACATCTATATTAATGTCCAATATTAAAAAGTTCTTGTGATGTTTGAGTGACCGCAGAAGTCAATAGTTAAACCATGCTACTTGTGTGATTGAAGGATGTTTTGGAGGTAAGGATGTTATCTCTGAACCCTTTTGCCAAAAATACTTGGAAAACTAAGGAATGTTGCTCGGAAATGTTTATTCTAGTGTCATCTCTTCTGTTGATGTGGATGAACAAAAATACCTCTTCTGCCTTTTGCTCTCTCCTTGTCCTTCTGCTTTCCCATTTTGTGAAAAGCGTAACATTAATCTTCAGAGAAAGATTGTGCAACAGGATAAAGAAAGAGGGAGAGTGAAAAAAGGTTATTATGCTTCTGTAAGACTTCTTTGTTCTCTGAGGGCAGGAAGAGCTGAGCTCCCGGTGATTTCATAAGCTCTTCTATTACCTGTTCACACACTGGTCAGTGGATGGATCCTCCTTTGTATGAGTCATTAAGTAAATACCAGGCAGTGCTGCTATTCCTGATACTGTCTGCTCTGAGTGCTTGCTCCTGTTTCTTGCTTATTGTTGACTTACTAATTTCTTACTTGCTATCACAACCCCAGCAGATACTGTCAGCACCAGGGCTTCTCGCGGTGTGCACTTGGAGAGACACACCTCCATCGGAGAGAGTGGCTGTTCCAGCCTTGTTAGGGGATATATTTTCAATGGTAGATGGAAAATATTTGAAGATGTGTCCAGTAAAACAGTTGGTACCGATTCTTGGCTCAAAGCCTCCTCTTGTTCAGAGGCAGCATCGTTGTTTGCCAGATGGCCTGCAAGCTGGATCTGGTGCCTGCTCTGATTGCCTCCCTCCTGCAGGACAGGGCACCGGAGGAAGTGCATCTCCGGCCTCCCGTGGGAACACTAGAGCACGCTGTGTGCAGAGCTGTGACTAAGGCGGGAGGATTTCTGCTTGACTGCCTTTAAGGACAGCTGGCTGCTGCAGAAGGGCCTTGAGGACTGGAGGTCTGTGAGCTGTGCTCCAGCAGCTGCTGCAGCCCGAGGGTGGCTGAGCAACGATGATATGCTGCTGTCTCCTTGAAGAGGAGATTTGTGGTTTCCATGGGGGGACAGGGCACTTCAAGTGTTTGCATTACTGGGAAGTTCTGCTAGGGAGGGAATAAAGCTTATTATCTACTGGCCATCCCCGGTACCATAAGACTTTCTGGTGTACATGCATGCATATATTGCGTAACTGCTGGGTTTTGCTGAGGTTTTGGATTTGTGTTTGATTTTCAAGTGGATGAGGTTGTAGCACGCTGTAGAAGTGTAGGACCCTGGAAAGGTCTAAGATTCCCTATTAGCTTCTCTCCCTTGCCTGTTTGTCCCTGGTATATGTATATATATAGATACTTGTGGGCCTTCTGGGATTTGAAGATGCCTCTGTTTCTGGATTAAATTCTTGTCTCATTGTGAGACAAATTTGCCTCCACTTTAACCTGAATCTTGACTAAGTATGGGCAGTTTGAACCTTGGACAAAGACTCAAACTAGGTGATGCTGCCCAGCTAGAATTG
>NW_009723496.1:35712-59314 GCF_000703405.1 Apaloderma vittatum | reverse complement strand
TCCAGTGTCGCATGGCTGAGAGTTTTGAGAGGGCTGTCCAGGCAAGTAGAGATGAGAGCTGTGGAGAACTGCATAAACTTCTAGATACTCCTTTGCTTTTACTGTTACTGCCTTCTTATCCCCTTCTGCTAAGGAGAGCTGTTCCACCCGTTTGTTTTATTAATTGGCCCGGGGCAGGTATCCTGCAGAAAAGGAAACAGGCACCAACAGAAGGGTCAGCTTATTTTACGGTCTATTTCAAAGTATTACAGGAATAAGGCAATGCAAGCTTATTATACTCTCGTTTTAGGCAGCAAGGTAATGCACTTAGTCATTACTGTATATGGGTAGCGATAGTTATTAAGACAGATCCGTCACCAGTTGCCCTAATATCATCATCCAGATCCGCAGTTGCTGGGGAGCCCTTGTTGCAGGGAGGATTCTGGAGAACCATCCTGGCGACTGGGAAACCCTACGCAGTGCATCCACTTGTAGGTGAGGTCTCCGAAGTCGCTGCAAGAGAGTTCAGATTTTATACTATTAAATAAACAACCTTACATAACTACAAATGTGGGAACATCTGGTGTTGTTGACTCTATTGGATTCCTCCACAGCCTGGCCAGGGCTAAAGGAAGAATACAAGGGAGTCTCCCGATCTATTTTGATCTTTAATCACATATTTCTCACCAAAGCCAGGCCTGTGGTCTCAGAGCATTGTATCTTCTGATGAAGCAAGAGGCAGCTCATTTCCCAGTCTTGCACTGGGCCTTTAGATAAAGAAAGATCTCTGCTAGTTCCCACTGCACATTTAGTGTTATAGCAAAGCTTTTACAGATTTGCATTGGAAAAAAATAAATATATATATACACTAAAATAGATTATTAATACATTACATATGTTATTAATACTGTATAATGTGAGCTTATGAGGTTTATCTGTAGGTCAACTTCAGTTCAGGCCCTAGCACTTCCCTATCTCTAGAGATGCTTGAAGAGACCTAGCTAATTGTGGGGTTACTTTTTTTTTTTCCTGGCGATCTTGAGGGTTTCACGCTATAAACTGAAAGCACACTAGATGCAACTCAGTTGTGGTACAAGTAGTGTAAACAGCCTGAGACACCAAGTTTCCTAGAGGAAGATCCATCAGATTCATCCCCGCGTTGAATTTGTAGCTATTGTCAAAGTTGCAGGAGTGGATTTGCAGCTTGGATGCTAGACGTACGTAGGCTTTTCCAGATGTTTCATTTGCTATATTGGGAACCATTTGTTTTGCTTCAACTGGGTGTGAAATATTACCACTGGGGACTGATAGGATTCACTTAATGGTGAAGGAGGCTGTACAATCAGTATCAGCCTGAGGCTTCCTGTTCTTAGAGCTGTTTCACACAGCCACGGCCCTGTAATTAACTTTCCATGAACAAAACTTCAGGAATTCCTGATCGGGGACCTTATTGTGCTAGGAGGAGTCTGCAACCCAGTTTAGTTGGAGAATAAGTGTCCAAACTGAAAGCCACCACATGCTTTTATTTTATTAAGATCTGCTATTAAGAAAATAATTTTTGCTAAGCTGAGCCCATTAAGCCATCATTTAATTAAGAGAATAAACTGTAAAAGCCTTTAATCGCCTTGGAGGGGAAAAGGAGGTATTGCTTCCTATTCCTGTGGTGTTTTTTCCAGTTTCCCGAGTAAAACATTTTTATTTTTATGATATATTTTTCCCACATCTAAATATTTTTAGATGTACTTAAAAAAATGTTTGATTATGTTAATCTTGTTAATGATTAGATTAGTATGAAAGAGGTGCAGCATTCAATTAGTTTTGTGTTTGCCAGGTAGCATTACTTGTCTACACGTTGCCTTATCAAATAAGAAGATACTGTTTCTCAAGCACATTGCACTTGCCATCTTGAAACAGAATTACATTTCTGTTAACACAAGGTTTGCTCATGCTCCCAGGTAAAAGAGAAGTTTAGTGAATAAGGTTCATGGGGAGCTTTTCCTTAGTTCATTTGACTTCGTCTCCATTCTCTAGCGCATGGGTGTTGTGTTATGTTACTTCGAAATATCTGTTTTTGGAAAGGTGCTCAACTCTCCTGTTCTGATGTCTGTTAACACAATTTGTTTTTCCTTGGAATCTAAACTCTGTCTTTCAGTTGATGCATCTTTTTAATCTCAAGTGAAGTGGAGCTCTGGTTTTATCTTTTTAATTTATGCAATCTTGATAAAAGCAGGCAGGTTACGCTGAGTCAATTTGATGATAAAAAATTTGTTCTGCCCTTTCTTAAGCCACAGTGAAAATGAAATAAACTAAATTTACTGGCTATTCTTCATGCCTTTTCTGTCCAGTGTAGAAAATTAAGCTATTTTGACCTTTCTCTGACACGTGTAGTCAGTGAACATGAGGGCAGAGAAAGGCTTTGTAAAAATAAATGAAGTCAATACTGGTCTTTCTAAAATTGTTATTAATGGACTCCAGTATGCTCCAATTAAAGTTGAAGCCTGTGAAGGCAAGTGCAGGCAACCTCAGCTGCTATTTAATCTACCAGTGTTCTACTTGGTTTCAAGCTTTTTTCCTGTCTTTGAAGCACTCTGTCACCGAGGGTTCAGTGGCTCTGAGTGGATGCCCTGTGCCTGATGGCGAGCTCTGTACTGCACCTGGGATATACTTGCACTGGCAGCAAGTGGGCTGTGTGAAATCAGAAGCACCAGGGTCTTGGGCAAACCTCTGCCAGTTATACATGTACTTGGACCTGAGAAAGGCTCGCAAGAAACCGGAGGGTTTCCATCTTTTAACAACTGTGTCTATACCTTTGCAAATACAGCTGCACACCTTTCTGTGAGAGCATCATAATTCTTTGTGAAAAATGGAAAGAAATGATTTCTCCAGTAAACACTACTAGACACAAGACCACTGAGATTTTAAAAAAAATCCAAAAATAAAATAATGCCAAATAACCCCACCCAAAACCCAAACCCACTTGCTGATCCACTGGGTGTCCCAGTGTGTATTTGCCAATGGCAAGGGAGGCTGGGGAGAGCTTCAGTTGCTATTCCTTCTCTGTATTTAAATTGTGCTGACCTGTTCTTTTTTTGCAGTAAGGGCTGCGAAATCATTCTCCAAAGTGGTTCTTTTAGAGGAGATGGTGAGTACAATAACTCATGGTGCTGTGGGGACTATTTCATTAGTTCATGACAGGGGGTCTGCATGCAGACTAAAATGTGCTGCTGGCATGTGCCTCGTTTAGGCACGTTGTTGTTGTTCCATGCCGGTGCTGATGGCGGGTGAGTTGGGAGGCATGCGGGTGGCATCAGATGGATTGTGCTTTTGCCTTGTCTGTAGTAGCTGTGACTTACAAAGTAAAACCTGAGTATGCACAGTTTAGTGCCTGAAAGATGATAGTGTATGTGCTGTATTGTGTGTATGTTGTATTTTTCTGTTTTATTTGAAGAACTTACCTGTGTGCTTTTAAATTGGCTGTGTTTTCTCCTGAGACGGCAGTTAAGGAGGGAAAAGATTAATGTTTGCTTGATGAAATGTTGCAACGGTAGCAGAGGATCACTCTGTGTGATTTCAGGCCTAACAACTTCTGCTTATGCTTTGGTACATTCCTGTTTCTCTGCTGTATATTTTCTAGACAGCTGTGCCTGCACTGGCTGAGTTAACCAGAAAAAAAAAAAAAGGTGATTATACTGGTATCTTTGTTTGCTCTGCCATGTGCTGATACCAGCCTTCCGCCAGCACTCTCTGTTTCCAGCATCAGGATGATGCCAGTGGGGATGGCAGAATGAGCTGATGCTTAATTCTTTGCTTGTGGATGGGGGAGTATTGTGCACTGAGACTCTGAACAGCATAACTGGGTGCTGAGCTTGTATCCTAGTTGGTTGTTTCAGGTATAGACTCCAGGAAATTGATACCAGCCCTGATATTGCCTGTTAGAAGAGTTTCAAAACTTAGGTAACGTGGTTCAAGGGAAAGGCTTTTCTGTGTGCACTTTTATTCCAGAAAGTAATAGTACTTTTATCTAGCATGCTATGTCTTGCTGTTAAAATGATTGGCAATGGGAAGTGCCATCTGAAAATGCAAGGGATTTAATTTCTCAAAATATATCAAAGAAAGCTTCACTTTGTTGTTTCTGCACCAGAAACAGCGAGACTCTGTAGTGGGCCTGGGATATGTACCACTGCAGGTTTTCATTTTGGTTTACTTTGAAAAGAGCTCAGATCTTCAGAGGTGCATGCTGTAGTTTGGAAATTGCTACTGCTATAGATGAGTCAAACCAAATTCTTACTTACGTTGCTGTGAAAAAAGAGATTGTACAGAAACACTTTGCATCCCTTAAAAAAAATTAAAAATGTTGGTGCAATGGTATTGATATTGAGCATTAAGGTTAGAGTTTGAGAAGAGCATACATACACTGCCTTCTTAAAAATTCCTCCCCTCCGTTTTTGGGGAGCTGGGTATGTTAGCCTAAATTAAAACAGACCAAGGAAGCAGCAATGTTGCTAGGTTTTGAAAGTCAGGTCTTTCAGCTGCATACCTAAATTAGTAGATACAAGTCTACATTTTATTGGTGTGTAATATTTACTAAGACTTCTCAGATTTTATAAATCGTATGTTGCTTAAAAAGATGGGAGAAAAATACCTTGCCTAAGAAATAGATGTTGGATAGAAATTTAGCTTACTGGGAGCATCTTGGAATGAATGCTGTTAAATGAACTTTACTGTATGTAGCAGTAAATTTTCTGAATTTTATTAACACTGAAGGATTTTTATGCAAAAAGAAAGTACATATATATATATATATATATATATATGGCTATAGACATGTCCAGTAAAAATGGGGAAATTTACTAAACCATGAATTTAAGGGAGTGTTAGAATGGTTGCCTGGGGCTTCAGTATGATTTTTTTAGTGCTCTGGATGGTTAATACAGAGTGGCCTAACTGTTGGGGCAGAGAAGCTCAGAATAATTTTCCTTGTCCCAGTTAAGTCAAGAACTATTAGAGCAGTGGAAATAAGGTTTCAACAAGAGGGGAAGAAAGGGTGAGGGAAGTGTCAACTCTCACTCTTTATAGTGAGAGGGGAGAGTACACAAATATACCAGAAGTTAGAATGGAAGAAGAGTGAGTAGCAGTTACCAGTGAAAATAGAAAAGAAGCCAATGCTGGCAAAGCATGTAAGTGGATTAGGAATTATTTTCACTTTTCCTGGTACTTCTTTTTTTTTTTAAAAGAGTGTTTGCAGTAAGATGTGCAGGTCAAAGGAATATGTGATTTTCTTTGACCTGCATGTTTGTCAAGAAAGGCTTCTTCTCCATTATCAAGTCTGATGCTTAAGCCATTACAAGTAGTTTTTCTCCAGCCTGGTACTACTGAGTCACACTACACTGGCTACACAGGAGACCTAGCCTGATCCAGCTTTGCTTCTGCTGATGCTGGGAGCAGGGAAGGCACAGCACCGAAGAAACTTCAGTAATCCATTTCACTGTCTGACTGATACTTAAATGTTTGGAGGAGTGACATCAAATACATCTTAATCTACCTTTCTCACTTTCTTTTTCTGAGGTATTATTTTTATTTCCTGACATGTCTTTAGGTACCTGACTATGATACTGCAATAGAAGTAAAATTTCGAAGCAGCATATTCAAGGACTGGGAGCTTGGAAGGTTGGCTTGTATGAGAAGTATCTTTAACTTTCTCATAGCAGTAACCTGTACTGACTTACTTGGAGTTACTCAATAAGCAGAATTTCTAGTCTCTTTCTGAACTGTGGGCGTAACAAGACGACTGGAAGGAATGAAAGGGTGTAAGGTAAAAGGCCGGTTGTTAGATAACAGCCCCACGTGTGTCTCAGTATGCAAAGGCTGTTTGCTCAGTAGCCACGGCCAGTGACCTTTGTGCTTCTTGGCTGTCAGCTTTCTAGACCAAGTTGACAGTCAATAGACTGCCTGTTACAAGAAGTGATGGACTCCTCACTACAGGAAAATATATTCTGCCCAACTCTTTTTTGCAAGGAGCTCATCATTACGCTTGAGGATTTGTCTTCAAGAATAATTCCTGATAGTGGCGTACTTTATTTGCCCATCAGCAGTCTGGCTGATAGTGGAAGCTGAGAATTTGAAAACATGATTAAATCCTGGTATGGCTTCACGGGTAATCAGCAGCAATACCTCTGTGGCTAACTCTTGTCACTTAGCCTTGCACACCGGTGTGTCAGGATCCATGCAAAGAGGGGTGAGGAACCCAACTGCCATCTTCTGAAACCACCATGCCTCATTCCATCATTCAGTGATTCCCTTTGACAAATGGGTTTTGAATGTAATAGTCCTGAGCAAGACATTTGCTTGTTCTGTTCTACCCTTTGCCCATTCTAGGGATTTTCTGTGTCATGCTCTTAGCAGAACGAGAAGATGCACTGGTGCGTTTAGGCTTGCAGGAGGTATTACAGGGCCTGCGGACCAGACTTCCACTGCCTGTTTTAGTTCGTTCTAAACTGTTGATCTGCCTGGAGCAAGAGAAACTTCTCTCCCACTTTGGTAAAGATACAGTCCACTCTCACTCTCCCTGGTCTGCTTTTTTCAGCATCAAGGTTAGTTTCTTTGGTTCTCAGATTAAAATATATGTCCTCCCATGTAGCTGAGATTCATTGTCTGTACCATATATTTGCTCTTCAGCTATTAGAGCAATGAGGCTATTTCTGTAATGCCTCTCTCAGTGAAGCATGTGGGAAGGCAGAAGTTTGATCAACCTGTTTCTTACACAGAAGAAGATACAAGGCAAACCCAAAGGGGAAGGCAGAAGTAAGCGTTATGAGTTCTTTTCTTCTCAGCAAGATCTTCCTATGTGCTAAAGAAAATTGTCCTTCATGTCATCTCAGATGATTATATTCACAAAAGCCAACCTAGAAAAATCATACCACTATTAGGCACTAAGCATCTACAGTCAAAGTCTTATTTTGTGCCTTTATCTTGATTACTTTGTTACCTTGGGCACTTTGCAGGAGAAAAAAACCTCTTTTTCTGATGATCATTCTGACTCCTTCATGTCTTCAGGATATTTTTTTGAGAGAAAGTGGGTCCTGAGCTTCATTCAATCTGTGAAGTAGAATTTTGGTCTTTCTGGGTATCACGTAAGTGATTGTCTGGAGCAAGAGAGTATGTACTGAAGCTGCATTAGTAAAGACCTTGATATCAAAGGCCACCTACTATTGCTCTCCATCCTCTTCAGCCTTAAAGTTTACCAGGTTATAAATTCAACTATGTTCAGTCATGTTCCTATATAATGGCTAGCAGTTCTTCAGCAGATGGACAAGGCAGCTTCTCAAGGATTATTTCTTATTTATATCCCAGGCAGAAAGCTCCTTCTGCGAAACCTCAGCATAGTCGTCACGAGGTGTACTGGGTTGTGTTTTGGCCTTCTGGATGCTCCTTTTACTGTTTTCTTGGTCTTCCTGGGGACAATCAACAAGTCCATGTCATGTAGCTTTGACCTTTAGGTTTGTAGCCTAGCTAACAGAAATACTTGGTAGAAGTAAAAAAAAAACTCCCACAGTAGGTGCAATCAATTTTTTGTTTGGTTTCTTTGTCTACTATTTGGCACAAGAGAGACTCCCCGGGCCCCCAGCTGCTGCCAACAATTAAAGACAGTTACCAGTCTCCAACGAGAACAAATATTTAGAACCAGTATTTACAAGTGGTTCTGTCCTGGAAGACAGGAGCTGCTGCAGCTGTTGTCAACTGGAGATGTGGGAAGGCTTTCTTTTGACTCTTCAGTGAGAAATAAGGTGTAAACTGTAGCTCTGGTGGTGGCTTTTAGCTTTACTGGTTGCCCAAGAAACACTGCAGAAGGTTTTGCATAGCTGTGAGTCGAACTGCTTCATGTGTCTGCGCTTTCTTCTGAGAGGGCCCTGATCTGGGGAGTAACTGTGGTCATCTTGATCCTCTTAAGGAAGGATTCTTCCTGTAGTTGGATGTCATGAAACATCACTAAGGCTGAGTCTCCTGGAGATGTTTTGTGAGTCTGTCCGTGGACTGCTTCCTTGGAGCGTTTCCCTTCTGCAGCCTCTGGATGAAGGCAAGGGCATCAAACAGCGTTTGGCGAGATGTGGGACAACTGTTTCCCTGTCTCAGTACCATCTCTGTATTCAGAACAAGAGTTTCTCATAAGGAAATAGCGTGATTGTGTTACAGGAGATTGCAGTTACAGTGGAGTCATATCATAATGTGTCAATGTAAATATTTAATGTTTTCTGTCATTTGAGTAGCATGGCACACCAGCATTTTGGTTGTCATCTGCATCTTTTTAGTACTGGGCTTGGCTTTTGTCTCCAGAGGCCTGCAAATGTCACTGTTTTGAAAGGAGAAATGCCATGTGACATCAGCTTTTGGAAAGCTGAAAATTGAAAGCAGCCAGCAGTGAAAATCGAGGTCCTGCTTTATCAGTGGTGATAGTACCTACCTAAAGGTGTGTGTAGAAGACCCCAGGGTGCTGTCTTGGCCTCGTAGCTTTGCTGCCAGCAGCTACTTGCAGTGAAAAAGAGGCTTCTGATGTGGGTTTATTTGCAACATTTAATTGTGTCCTTGTATGTTAATGGAGGCTGTGCTGTGGATTTCCGTCTCCTCTCTTTTTTTTCTTTTTCTTTTTTTTTTTTTCTCACTACCTCAGGAGAGAAGAAAACTCTTTGTTGAAACTGCTTCTGAAACTCATGGTCACTTTCTAAAATATACTTCAAACCTTGAGAAGAATGCAAACTATGAGAATACTAGGGTATGTGGTTTTAAATCGATTTATACTTTTAAAATATAAAACCTAGGCTCATTGATGACCTACACTTATTGTGTGGAGGTTTTCCATAGCATTTGTTGTTTGCTGTTGCCTGGCTTGCCAGTGTGTTCAGCTGTATGAGACACTCACACTGGGAGAGAGGAAAGCTGAGCAGAGGGTTTTCCTGCTCGATGCTTGTCCATTCAGTACTTGGGGACAGCTTGGGAGAAGTGACGTTATTCTATAAAATACAGTTTTGCTGCTGGGATGAAATCTGGGTCTAACTGAACCTTTGTATTTGATTTTAGTGAAGCCACATTTCTCTTTAGGATTGGAGATACAAAGGAAGACTGGATATATTGGTAGAAGTGGCAGAGGAGAGAGAGGCAGTTGTATGAATTTCAGCAAGTGGACAAAGAAGCACAAAAAATAATTAGGTTTGAGATGAGAAGGATATAAATAGGGAAAGGAAATAGGCTTTGCCCTGAAGGTGGAGAGGAAAGAAGCAAATAATGGCGATTAGGTGACAGTCTGGGGGAGGTAAAGAGCAGGAAAGGGAAGAAAAATGGAGGTGGAGACCTCACAGGAGTCATGGAATGCATTAATTTCTTTTTTTAGGATCTTCATGTATTTTAGGCAGGAAGAAACACTAATTTAATCAGTCTGAGCTTACTGTTTCGAGTGGAATGGGAATAACACAAGGAAATGATGGGGAAGGAGTGGTCTTTACTGATGAGTTTTATTTGCAAGGGAAGCGCCACAGAGAGAAAGTCAGCCCTTCTTGCAGGGGAAATGTTTCAAGAGGAACAGTTCCAGGTAGGTCCCGTTTCTGCTCCTGGGCTCCGTGGCTTCATTTTCTTCAGTATTTTCACGTGCATCTTCATTGTCTGGTTCTACAGTGTGACAGTTTTCTTATAAGGCAGCATGCTGTCCTTAATCAGAGAGTTGCAGCACTTGATGTTTTCTAAGGTGTGGTGCAGTAGCTCGTGTTCTCAGGTGATGTTAATCCCCAGTGCTGTGTTGAACTGGCAGAGCTGTGAGTTGAGGTACCTCCTTCAGAGTGCCAGGTTGCTGCGTTGTGCAGTAGTGAAGGGAGAGAGCTGAGCATGTTGCTGGCTTGTGCGTGCTGCATCTATAGTTCCAGGTATAAAAATCTCTCTGTTCTTTTTCTCATATTTTATTTTTATACCTGTGTTTTCACTTTGTGTCATTTAGAAATCAAAGCAGAAGTGTGCAGTTCAGCAGCAGCAGAACTATGCTTACTATGAATCTGCTGCTTTTCTCAAACATTTGTGGGGCCAGAGACTCCTCACTGCACCATCTCAAGTCTTTCAGCCTCCTACAGTGTGATGATCTTTTTCTTTTCACTTTGACACAGCTCCTGCAAGAAGTACAACAAAATCAGCCTCCACTGGCCTTTCTTCCTTCCAGTTTACCTTTCCTTTGTGTGTCCAGTTTGTTTTTTCCTTAACCATAGCTTATGGGGAGCAGCTGTCAGTATAAGTAATGCTTAATATTCCCTGTGAGCTGGAAGATTTCACTCCAGTCTGAGGGGTAGAGATCTGCCTTCAGTTATTTTTTCTGTTTTCAGTGGCCTGTACTGAAGTGGTGTAATTGGGTAGGAGCTCTTTGTTCCTCAAACCAGGTAACATGATGCTGCAGCATATTACCTACTGATGCTGTAAGCTGTGTTGACTGACTTGGTTTTTGTGGAGGCCAGTTGGACACCTTCAAAGGTCTGGGTCTTATCTGCAGGCTCCTCTGTGGCCTGAAGCCTGCAGTGAAACTTGGGCAATAGTTCTGTTTCTTGGACACACTGGGAATGAAGGCAGCTTTTATGGAAAAGAGGGTTGTTTCTGAGCCTAGTCAGAGGCTTTTGCAGGATATAAGCGATGTTGGAAATGCTCAGTCTTCTCTGCAAAAGCATGATCTGCATCTTTGGTTTAACTTCTTCAGCTTAAAACAGTGCCGCATGGATGCTAAAAGCCCACGCTCCTAAAATAGATTGAGTAGAACAAGCACTTCACTGATGACTCTTTTTCGGGAGACTAGAGAGAGAAGGTAACAATGAACAGATGGCAGGTATTAGTCATATCACCTAATATATCTGAAGACCTCAGACACTGTCAGGACAAAGCTGGTTGAGGAACCTAGAGGGAATGAGTCCTTCTCACAAACCAGACCAGATATTAGAGTTGCCCAGAATACAAATGAGGAAACTTGCAGCCAGATAACCTAACCCAGGAAGAGCATGTTCACAGAGTTTCAGAAAGTCCTGGCCAGATCCTGAGCCTACTTTTGCCTGCCTCGTTTGCAAAGCCATTCCCTCGTATGTTAGGGAAGGCCCTCAGAGCATCACTCCTTGGAGCTCCTGTACTTGTAATGCAGTTGCTTCTGCAGAAGGGCTAGTACAGAGGTCCAGTACCTCAGAAATAACTGAATTCTTCCAATTTCAATATCAGCTTGAATGGCATTATTTGAGCTTTTACTATGACAAATGTAGTACCAAAGCTGCTTGATTTTTTTCACATAGTACCTAAATTGCCAAAGTGTACCTTACAGTCCAATTCTTCTGGCTCAGCATCCTCTTTCTTCTCTGGGCTGCTGGTATCTACACGTTGGCCCTGGCCCAGTTGGCACTAAGCTCGTAGTGTGAACCTCAGAGATGCTACTGCCTGTTCATTTGCTGGGAACGCATCATGTAAATGAAACATAAAATATGTACAGTTGTTTGTATGTAAGTGACTTCCAGCAAACTTAACACCACGGAGCAAGCGTGGCACTGAAGTACCTGCAGAGGCACTGTGGGAGAAGTGCATCACTCCCTTGCCCTGATTGCATTGTTTGTATAATCCTTTGCTTTAAAACCAGTCTGTCCAAAAGGCAGCATGGCTGTGCATGCTAGAGGGTAGGAAGACAAAAGTGCTTGTGGGCTCTTTTGAAATTCCTTGTGCAGAGATGGGATCATCAGGAATCACAACATCCGTCTGATCTTCACAGATAATGGCTGTATCTTGGCGGTTTTTGGTTTTGTGTTGTTGTTGGTTTTTTCCATTTGTTGTGTTGGGGTTTTTAAAATTATTTTTAAATCTTCAGCAGCAGAGGTGGAATATGTGATCTCCTTTTGCTCCTCTTTTGTTTCATTTTTTTGGCATTCATTTATGAAGAGAGATGCTCTGCTGGAGATCTGTCATTTTTTGTGCTTGTGCTCAGACTCCTGCAGATGCCAAGTACCTTGTGGGGCTCTGAATTGCAAGTACTGTTTTGGGGGCACCTTGCATTGTTGGGCTTTGGCTATTGCCAAACACCCACTGAATGTATGGAGTGAGTAAAGCACTTCTGCCACGAACTCCCCTGATACAGAAGCGGTTAAACTAAACTATGTTTTTTGATGTTGATACTTTAAATTGTGCCAGAATGCTTTGAAAGTGTGACAGCGGACAGGGCAGCAGGCAGTAAACACCGTTAAGTGACAATACTGTTCAATATTTGCTGTTAATTGAGAGAGGGAGCAGCTGCTGGTATGCAGCTTCAGCCAGGATGAATTAGTAATGAGCCTGTAACTCCTTTTTTTTTTTTTTAATTCTGGTTTAAAGTTGCATTAGCCCTTTACAGTTCAGTGGCATGTTTGAGATAGAAGGAAAAAAATCATAGCAGGCCCTACATTTAAGACTTTATTTTGTTTTTGTTTTCCAGTGAGTTGTCATGGAGCTGTCGTGTCAGGGCTAAATTTGGCAACAGTAGTAAAATTACCTTGTATTTAAAGACTAAACTTAAAGATTTTGGTTAGCTTTTTCATCCTGCGTGGCAGACAGTGGGAATGTAGCAGCAGAGCAAGCTCCTCCTTTGAATGAAAGCACTTTTGTTCCTTTCTCACTGGCTTCCAAAGACGTTTTCAGTTACAGGTTTCTGGTTTTTTTTCAACACGAGTTTCGGTTTAACTTTCTTTGCTGGACTGCACTGCAGGTTGTGGTGTATGAAATAGTTCTGTCCCTTGTAGGAGGGACCCACTGCAGCAGGAGCACAGTTCCTTTGTGCTTTCTGTACACTTTTGCCATGCAGATGTGTTGAGTTTAACCTTTGAAAGCTTGCTGATAAGCTGTTATTGGCCAACAGTTAAAATAACACACCCTCCCACCTTGCGGAGTTGGGATAGGAACTTCCCAAGGCTTCAAGGCCTGGGTATAGTGCAGGAAGAGCATAAATCCAGGCAGACTGGGGACAAAGTTTACTCTCTGAAGAAATAAGCCACAGCTGCTACTTCTGTGCTGTATACCCAACCGTCCCTGTAAGTATTTATTTTGTGCAAAACTTTTTATTTTGAGCTGTAGAGGGGATCATGAGAGTGCAAAACCATGTTATAGTGGATAGCAGCATCTTCAACAGGTCTTAAGCTGGGCACAGGAAATTAAATTCTAGCTCTGTTGAAAACAACACCAACAGTCCTGTTGATTTCAATACAAGTAGAACAATTTCAAAGCAAATAATGTTTTGTTTATTCAGTTCTTCAAACAAAATCCATCTGCAGGGGCTAGCGTTTGAATCCAAATTCTCAGAATTTTGCTGTTTTTTTGTTACAATGAGAAGTACTAGACTGAAAGAATTTTTTGGGTCTATGATGATTGTTAGATGAAAAAAAAATCCAATCAGCAGGTCTGTTTTGTAACCCTCTTTCCAGTTTGTATGATTTCTGTATTACATACATTTAGGTTTTGTATTTGTTCTATTCGCATTAACAGTTTCTGCCAAGTGGATGAGTGCATTTATGCGTTCTTAAGAGCTTAAATCTGTGATACACCATGCTGTTTTCTCTACTGGCTTATAGATGCTTAAAATCTTTCAGGTTGAATCTGGAAAGCAAGTGTTAAAAGCCGCTGGAGTACTGTAAAAGGTGGTGTTAAATGCAAGTGCAGGAAGAGCTAAACTCATCTGGTTGTAAAAGACCTTTGGCCCTGGAAGTCCCTTCTCATCCAGAGTACTGCCAGTTCTTACCTTTGCCTGCAGTTACCAAATGATGTTTTAAAATCTGTCCTTAGAAGGCTGTATTTTTTCATGTGAAATTCAGTAATTTATTCCAGTGACGTTCTGCCAACTTCAGGCATCTAGTGTCTCGTGATTTTTATGAACATATCTCCAATTTCGTGTGCTGTTTTCTATATATGTGAATTGTCCTAAAAACTATCATGTAGTCAAATACAATCTTTCCTTTTTTGTGTGTTTTTGTCCATATTATTGTTTCATCCGTAGTATCTACTTCAATATTTGCTCTTTTTAAGCAAGGAAATAAAGCTTGGTGTGTTTACATGCACCATTCCTGTCTTAAAACAGTGGTAAAAATTGTAATTACTGACTTTTCTGGGCTTTTTTTCATTGTTTTAGTAGAACCATGTAATTTTCTTGTAACCAAAGGCAAATATTTACATTTTAAAAAAGATTAAACTCTAAAGTTTGTCTAATAAACCTACTAAAACATATGTATATTTACTCTGGCTTTTATCTTAAAGTATCCCTCCTTACCTCTGTTGGAAGGAGTTATTAGCTGCCTAATAAACAACGTGCTCAGCAGTGAGCTAACTCGGAATTAAACTATATACCTCTGTGGTATATTTCCTATTTCTTGCAGGGTTTTTTTGCTAGGTGGTAGGTGTGATCTGTAACAAGGCATGTCTATGTTCATCTGCTTTGGAGTGGTCAAACGTCTACATTTCTAAGGAATTTGCATGTCACGTCTCACTCTTGTGTTTTGTCCCTATCTCGTTCTTGGGAGGCGTCCTTGTGGCCGTTGTACTGGTGCCAGTGAGTTGCTGACTGGGTGCTTTTGTAAAATTACTTGGGCACCGGTTCCTGCTAGAATAATGCTGGTATTGATGACCAGTTGTTCCAGCTTGAGGTGGCGTACAGCAGAGCTCTGCTGACTTATCTGATTTGGGGATTTTATTTTTCTCTGCAAACTGTTGAGTAAGGTGGGAGAAGTCCCCCGTGTGGAGTGTTGGCATCTGCTGTAATAAGACAGTGAGAAAGCACAGCAAGAGGCTTTGGTCTGCCGGTAAATTCATCTGCTGCTGCTGATGATGGTGGAGGGCTCTAACGGGTTGAACAGATTTGCTACCATTGTGTTTGTCATTGCCAGTTGTGATGTATTGCCTCCAGGAAGATGATCGACCTGCAACTTAATCTGTAAATAAATGGTTAATACAGGGCTGGTCAAAGGCAACAGTTGTTGCAAAGGGGTACTTTCTTGTGCAAAAATATTGCTATACCATCCTCCTCCTTTCTGTTGCCTCTGAAGGTAGCTTAACCTTGACTTCACAAGCTTTCTTTTACTAGCGATGGGGAATTACCTTTCCTGGTTTTGTGGCAAATTAGAGGAGATAAGGAGAGAATTAACAGAGTGGTGAAATAGAGTGAAAGTGGTGGCAAGACAGGATTGTTGATGAAAGACCAGCTAGTGTGTGCCTGCTTGAGCTATCAGTGTTGGGAGTTTTACAGGATTTGTTTTTGCTACTACTTGGTCAATAGTTTTTAAGACATATTCAACAGAAGTTATTCTATAACTGCAAACTTTTTTCTCAAATGCTAAATTTTCATGTTTGTTTCCTGTAACACAGTCAAGTGTTATTTCTTTAAGTTGTGTGTGTAACTGTAATGACCAATTCACAGCTTTTGAGATTGTTTTTCTGATGTTACCATCAAAAGTGACTGTTTCAGAATATGTGACAGACAGTAATTAAATGTGCGAGAATGAGAGAATAGCAGAAAAAGTTGTGAAACGTGTGGGGTGAATTGCTTTGTGGGCGGGACCTGAAGAAAACAAACAGCTGCCACTGATAGTCACCGCAGGCTCTGCTACCCGGGAGTGCTGGTGGCACTGTCTTTCTTGCTAAGGATTGTTGTTACAAACAGCATTATTGTGTTTCCTACCTGATTTCTTTAAATATCACTGAAAGCTAATCTTGGGTTAAATTGAAGTATGCAGTTTTGAGACAGGAGGTGAATTAGTGATGCTTACTCTTACTTCTGCAAAAGAATTACAAATATGCTGAACTTTCCAAGCTTTAGGAGTGGTCTTGAGACCAGCTGAGTCACTCGTGGTGCCTAACAGGAGGCGGATGGTGTCTGTGTTTTTTGCAAGGCCACATAGCTTTTGTTGTCTCAAGCCCTTCGATTCTGGCAAGACAGTTGGGCTAATATTACTGAATCCCTTTTCCAGTGTTATTGTAGCCTCGTGTCTGTGATGATTAAGGATATGAGGAAAACAGTGTTTGCAGGTGGAAGTAATCTCTTTTTAAGATCAGTTACTTTAGTGTCTGCATTAAAGGCTAGTATTAGCCAGTTCTGTAATTTCAAGGAGTTGGTTAATTTTATCAAGAATTGACCTAAGTCCTGCAGCCTTTTAGGTTTTTGTGGGGTGGGAAGAAGATGCAGTAGATTCAGGATTGGAAATCTCGGTATTTGCTGTTTGCCTGCTTGCCATGTTTCTGACAGCAAGAGGACTAACGGTATTGTGAGTTGGGTATGTGCAGGAACACTGTAATAACTTACGTTTCTCCTAAAATTTGCTTAAAATTAGGAAAACAAATAACTTGGAGTTGGCATATACAATTAAATGCAAAAATCCATTAATAGATTATCTTGGAAGTATGTTATTTTAAAAACTAATCCAATCCTGAATTTTGTAATTTTTGTAATGTGGAAAGCTGTGAGCTCTTTTACGGGAACCAATTGCTTAATTTAGATTAAAATTGTACCGTAAAAGGATTATAGAGTGTGTGCCTGTACTAAGAAAGGATGTACTAAATGTATTGAGATCTTTTTGTAGTCCTAGTTTCTTTTTGAAAATGCATACTTAATTTTGGATTTTTCTGCTACATTTAAATGTGCCACATAACATCAGGATGTGCTAATGGCATGTTTGGGATGAATCGTGGGAGCACTGATTTAAATACATTTTTGTTCGGTAGAATTCTGAGTTTTCTTGTTCTTCTTTCTAGAGAGAAGAATTCAGTGCTGGCCTGTCCTAAACGTTACTCATGGTGCAGTTTCAGAGAACAGCTTGGTTTATCTGACTTGAAGAGGAGGCACATGTGCAATAAGCCAAGAGGACATGGGCTTTCAGTGCATCTGGAAGAGTGATCAGGTATCGGCACTTACTGATGTTTAACTGTAGAAGCTAGTGAGAAACTGGAGATGTGAAACAATGTAGCGCTCCTGTAAATTTCAGTGGTAGGAATGAGCTAAGCTTGCCTTTTCATTTTATATTGCGTCCATGGGCATTTTACTGCTGAACTTGCTCAGTTGTAGTAGTTTGGTTGCAGATACCTAATGGGATCCACTTCAGGTGTGAATGAACAGGAAGGAACAAGCACTAAAAGGATGTTTGCATAGACTGAAATTAATCTTACAGTGTTTAGATTTTTCAAGTATAACTTGAACTGTGAAAGCATATGAATCTATTATTTCAGATTTATCAATTTATTTTTTTGAGAGGGTAACTTAGATACGTTATTTTTCTATTGTCGTAAGTACTTTTTCATTGTACTTACTCTGGTGATTGGCTGGAGCACGCAGGTGTCCTCACAGGAATCCAGATTGTAGTAGCTGAAGCAGAGACACCAGCAGAGTTCCAGAAAATTGAGAGTGTCATGGTTCATTTTGAAATCTGAGCAAGTTATAGCTTCAGTAATGTAAGAACTATATGTTTGTAGCTCTTTGTTTTCTAGCAGCTGTTCCTAATTTCTAAAATAACGTCAAATGTCTGAAGTAGTGTCAGACTTTACTGTTGGAGGTAACTCTTCTGCGTAGGTACTTGCATGGGCTTGCTCAGTTGTTGCTGGTTCTGCATCTCATGTCTGTTGCCATCGGTAACAAGCTCAGAGCTTGTGGGTCTCTGGTGTCTTGACTCCAGTACTTCCCATTGGCAAGTACCAGCTGCGATCAGGGACTTGCTTCACCAAGTTCACAGCCAGTTTTGTTGTAGTGAAGGGGGATTCATTAGAAAGTAGCTTGGCACTTCTGCGGGGGACAGCGTTTGTTTTGTACTTCGGTTCACAGTTGTGCCGCCTGTTTTGGAGAGGACTGAGCCTGCGCCACGCAGGAGGTGACCGCTGTTTGCGAGCAGTCGGGGACAGCTCAGGGAGAGAAGCTTTGGGAGGCTGAGCCGGGCAGGGTAGGAGGAAGGAGTGAGAGATGCAGTGAGCAGCCAGTGCAGGAGGACTAAGTATAATGCTGAGAAGCAGGCAGTCCTCAGAGGTAATGAGAAATTTCTCTGGAGACCAGACAGTTCTGGACAGAGTTTGCTGCAAGTTGGACATTGAGGAGGAAATGGAAGCCTGGAAACAAGGCACTGGAGGCGGGGAGGGTTGTATATAAAACTTTCCTATTTCTAGTCTGCCTGACCTGGTCTCTCTGAGTTTCCCTTACTGAAAGCATTCTAGTTCATGTTCTAGGAAGACTTGACTATTTTCTTCAGGGAGCTCCTTCCAAGGCCAAAGTCTCTGCATATTTGGCAAAGAGCTGTGAGTGAAAGAAAAGAATTCACTCCCACTTCCCACTGAAAAAAGGAGTCCATCCAGTTGACTAATTACAACTTTGTTTTCTGAGGAGTGGCCAGCCATATAAGAACACTTTTGGACGTGACAGAGAAAACACTTAGGACACAGGGTTAAGAGCTTTAAGATGGGTTTTAGTCTTCAAGTGTGCTCTTCTTCCCTTCTGTCCTCAGAGTGAGTCTTTATGGTCTGCTGCCACTTTTGAAATGTGATGTAAATGGAAGGAGGTTTCTTTTTGTCTCATTCTCTAGTCTTCTAATTCATCTGTGTGAGCTTGTGATATTTTTTGTAATGTATATCACCAGTGATGTTAGCATGGTACTTAATGTATTTTGAATATTGCTGTTCCTAAGAACATATTATCTGTTGAAACTGTGTCATACATGAATTTTTTTAGTTTAACCACACATATTTTATGAATTAAAAATTAAATGGTAAAACTTGTGTGTTACCAAATGTGCATATGTTTTTTTGAAGAACTGGGAAAGAGGAAATTGTATACAAATTCTGTAATCTTTTTGGAGTTAAGTTTAGAGGAATATTTAAAAAAAAAAAAAGCTTCTTGTTTTCTTTATAGATGCTATCTGAAATATCACTGATTCTTGTGTCTTTAACTGTAAAAATATCTGACATTTTCTTCAGTTAGTGAGCAGATAGATGTATAATGCAAGAAAACGTCTAGTTACTTCACTCCAGGAGACTGAAAATGGTTTTGTTCTATACATTTTCTTTACGTTTGTGTGATCTTTGTTGAAAGGAGATAGATACTCTGTGTAGAGAAAGCTACAGATATGTCAGTTTTAGCAGGTTCCTGAGCCACCTCTGAGTGGGATTGCAGGAAGACGGGTGATAGAGCTACATTTTGGGATTCATTTCTTAATATAAAAGCTGTCAGTTTTTACTGTTCAGTGGGGACTGGTGGGTGCTGTAGAGGCAGAGCATCCATATATTTAGACTCTAGCAGTCTCTCTTTACGAGTTATAATTAAGGTGAAGTATTTTACTGAAGAATTAAATTCTCCCTTGATTTGAACTTGGTTTCATCTCAATGAAAGCAATTAGTTGCATGAACTACCCTGTCTTTGCTTCATCAACAACAACTCATCGCTTACTTCATCATCGCTGCTTCTTATTTACCTTAATTTTTTCAGTTAAGAGACAAGGCCCCTCCATACTGCTGTGCCGTGTGCAGTGTCACAGGGTGATAGAGGTGCCTTAAGGATAGAAAGTACGGCTCGGAAGGGGGACTATGACAATTATAGATGGTATGCAGTGGGAGAGCAAGTGAACCAGGCAAGCTTCTAATCATGTAGTTTGTCATGTTTTTTTCCTCCGGTGTATTTTATCTTTTGTGAAAGATATAGAAGCACTTTCTGTAAACCTTTCCTTACTAATAAGGGGGAAATGGGAATTTGAGCAGGCTTACCTTTCTCTGCTTGAAGGGAAGTGCAGTCACCTTTTCCAGTCTGCTTATAGAGGACTGTAGGTTATAAAACACTCCTGTAAAAGAGTTATCCTGGAAGGTCCCAGGGTTAGTGCCTCATCTGATGTGGTTTTGAACTCGGCTCTCGTTCCTCCTCTTTTAGCCATGACTTGAATTCACTAATGTGGTGCTTATTTTCCTTAGATGGACACAGCCTGTGCAATAGGAAGCTGATGGTTTGATTGAGTTGGACAATTAGGACGTTGGTGAATTTTCATGTGCCCTTTTGGTGAAGGCTGTTTAATTTTTGCCTGTCCCTTAAGGTCAGCTCTGTGACTTAATTCGGAAGGCAAGTATCTGGTACGTTCTACAGTGTCTCCTGAGAGTGTCTTACTTTGGGATACCTTCTATGTCATATGATGTTGCCCGACATCGTGCTTGAAATCACCACTGCTGACAAGTTTAATGTTCTCAATCCAAATATTCTGGACCAAAAATCTGTTAATCATTATTGTAGCTATTTAAAGTGGTGTCATAAGCCTTCATGAAGTGGGTAATTCTGTGTCGCGATACCTCAGACAGATCAAGAGGGGTCTTGTAGGGTTTGCATTTAGAAGTGGAGGAACAAAAGGAGTCTCTTGGGGCAGGGGGGGAAGCAGTAAGCCCTGATGAAGCAAAAAGTTACTGATAGCTTCACAACTGATGTTAGTCTGGAAGGAGGATGCTGAGCAGGTTTTATCAGTCTTGAGAATATTTACATAGGGCTGATCCACTGTTGTTGAAGGAACTTTGTTGCATACCACAGAGAAAACTGTTAGCACTAAATATAGTGCCTTATTCTCTATAAATGCTTGAATTCTGCTGTCTTAATGGGCTTTCAGCATTTTTTATTGTTTTTGGTAGAAAACAGAATAATATTCCTCAGAGAGGTTGTATAACAGTAGCAAGAATGGAAAGATTTAATTTGGCAAGACCTTGTACTGAAAAAGATCGTATGAATTTCTGGTCTTGCTGCAGAGCTTTCAGTACTTCAGTATCTTCATAGAACAGGCCTGAAGCGTTCCAAAAGATCGTCTTGACCCTTTGGATCAAAGCATCATCGCTATTGCTGGACAATTCTTGTGAGATAATTTATTTTTTTCTTTACCTCCTAATATAGGAGGCAACATGCTTCACTATGTTTACCATTTGGAAATGTTCTTCTAATGGCTGAAGTAATTATTTTCTTGTTGTGGTTTGAGTCCATTCCTTTTTCTGCTTACCATAGATATGGAGGATAGATTTCCTTTTTCTTTGCAGAAACTTTCTACGTTTAATAAAAATATATAATATCTCGATCTTAGCTTATCTTTTTACCGTGTTCAGTTTGAACAACCTCAGTGAGGTAACTCACTCATCCCTTATAACCTTCTTAACTGTCTGTTTTTTCTTTTGATTCTGGCATGGTTTCTCTCTTCCTGGACAAGCCTGACCCAGAAATAGACTTTAGCAAAGGCTTTATCAAAACTGAGTAGATTAGGAATTTGTGCTCCTGTCAATGGATAGAAGTTGCCTTGTTTGTGACAACTCGGTATTTATAATTTGTGCACAGTCTGTGATCCTTTCTACCCTGAATCCTTATCTACAGAACAGCTGCTCAGCAGTTGTTTCTATATTTGTGCAGGTGATTTTTTTCCTCTGAACAAAACTTGACCTTGGGGAATTGTACTGCATTTTTTAATCACTTCTCCAGTTTCATTAATTCCTCCCTGCAATAGCTTCCTCTTTTTACATGCCTTTTTTGTTGGAATATGCCTTTTTTTTGGAATAACATAAATGATTAGGTTTTCTTGCCACATGGCACTAATACTGAGACTTCATTTTAAGGTCTCATTTCTTTTACAGACTTCGAACCTGGTGACTGTGGCTCAGCTGGCTTTAAAAGTGTCCCTTATAACTGCCAATTATATGTAGTTATTTTTACTTGTCTTTTTTTGCAGTATTTCCCACTGCTGGCAGTTTTGTTAGAGTTAATTATTGTTATGGAAGACTTAATTTTGGCATGTTCTCTGGGAATGCTATTCTGTGACTGTTTCCCTGAACAAATAGATCTGCTTCTCTCACATGACCTTTGCTAAGGGCTTTTGCAAATGGTTTCTAGAGGAAAAAAACAGCAAACAAACACATTTTCTTCTCTTTAGTTGTATTACCCTACCTCTGACTATTTCGTCTGACTTCCTGTTTGTTCAACCTCACCTTGATAATTTTACAACTTATTGTCTGATTTCAACCACGTGTTAGAGGTGGAGGTTTTGAGATAATGAAATTCCTACAGATTTTGTACCAACAGATGGGCAGCTTGGAAAGAGATAAACCTAAGTTGCCCTCCCATACCCCTGAGTAAGGGAAAGGATGTGGCCTCAGTCCATGTAGTTTCAGGTGGCAGAGAGTTCCCCCAAGAAGCAAGACCTTAGGCAGCAGCTTCCCCAGATGCAAGGGTGATGTCTGTGTGCACGTTCTGCTTCACGTGTCTCTTCTGTGCTTCCTGCCAGCTGACCACAATGACTATAAACCTGGGAAGACCGTGTTCACTTGCTGCATTAACTGCCTTTTTAGCAGCAAGGAAGTGGGCTTTACTGTCTCTTATGTAGCAGTGTTTTCTTTCCTGGTGGAATTCCAGCTACTTATGTCTGAGGAGCTGGGCCGTCTTCCTTCAGGAAGATAAAAATCTGCCCGGGTAGGATTTTGAACTTCCCCATCCTCATCGATGCATGTTCTTAATGTTGTAGTGACATGCCTTCTCCTAAATGTGCCCAGACTTTTATCATAATGAGGAGCCTGAAAAGCTGGGCTCATCTGGAAAGAGCAGGCTTGCTGGGAAAACCACGCAGAAATTCCTTGAAGAAGAATCCATCGCAGCCTTGGGCTTAAACAAGGGAAAGCATGAGTTTCATCTCGTCATCTTTTAGTGCCCTTTCATCATATAGTCTTGTGTACTCCTACCCACCATGTCTTGCAGAACACATTCAGTCAAAAAAACCAGCTGCTAGCTGTATGGAAGACGGTTTTGCTGTAAGAAATTTTACTTTGATAACAGGAGTTGGTAGTATTTTCATTTAGAGACCATACAGTGGCGGTACAAGTGTCCATGAATTTGTTTGAATAGCTTTTGGGTAGGCACTTAATGATACGAGTAGCATTCTCTCAGGGTATTGCGTTGTGTGAGTTTGTAGCCATCTCCAGCTCTCTGCTTCCATTTTTCAGTAGACTGAAATGTCTCAGCATGGCTTGTGCTCTGTGAACAGAGGCAGCTCTGATGTTTCTGATCTGAGAGGTTCTGAGCCTTTTTCCAGGGATTGCCCTGTTGCCTGTACACCAGCAACTCGGACACCAAACTGTGCACCCCAGCTTTACCCTACCCCCAAAGCAACCTCTTAATTGGTGTGGGGCTCATCTGCCAGCTACAGGCTGGGAGCTGTGGTGGCTCAGCAGCTGCCCCAACAGTGACGAGGCAGAACGGGGTCTGGAGGCATTGGCGCTGCCCTGTTGTAGACAGACTACCTTTCAATATAGGGCTTGTAATTAAGGCCCCTCACTCGAATTGCAGCTCACCTGTTCTCAGCGCATTGTGCATGTCCCACTTGTGGGCCTTTTCTCTTTGCCTTTTTTTCCTTTGGTCACGCTTGGCTCCTGGCTCTTGGCAGTGATCCTGTCAAATTGCAGTCCTGTTCACTTGCCTTTGCACATAAAGTCTCAGATCTGGGGAGAGTCTGGTTAAAAGTCTGAAGATCTGATGGTTTAAGTTTGATTTTTTTTTTTTTTTTAAATTTTTTCCTTCCTTCCTGTCATTCACTGTGCTGCTGGAGATTTGGACATTCAGATGAGGAATGTATGCCTTCGGGGTTGGAAG
>NW_009723496.1:31825-35685 GCF_000703405.1 Apaloderma vittatum | reverse complement strand
GCGGATCAAAGATTTCATGGATTTTAGAACTTGACAATAAAATGTTCCTTTAGCCATCTTATCTATCCAAACATTTACCTAGGCTTTCTCCTGTTAGAGAATAATTTGCTGTTTCTCTTCACCTATTTATTCATCCAGGCAGAAATTTTTCACAGCGGAGTCTTTCTTGTTCTTCCAGGTATGCACAGAGTGATTTATGAACAACCTTGTCGATGTAGCATTGTTAAATTAGCCTTTACGTCACTTTCATCTCTGTTCTAATTTTCCACTTCCTTTAGTGGAATGTGCCACAAGAAGTGTTAGGCGTGAGCTTTGATTTTTTGCTTCCCTGTGTGTCTGTTCTTGGCCACCATCAGAGACAGGACACTGCGATGAATGGGCCTTTGGTCCGATGCAGCAGAACCATCCTTTTCAATCCAAGGTTTCATTAGAATTTTTGCCTAAGTTTCCACAGCCTATAAATAGCAAATGTATGTTATTTTTGAATATTGGCATAATGTTTTTAGTCTTTTGCAATTTTAGTCAGTTTGCAATTTAATAAAATTGAAGGTCACAGGAGAACTTGTTAAATGATTATTTTAGGACTGGATTCAAATTAATATGATGTGCCATCTTGAAATGTTATGCCTAGCAGATGCTGTATATCGTTCCCATTAGTTATTAATTGGCTCGAAAGTACTTAATTATGTTGTCTCTTTCAAACATGGCAAACAGGTATTTTTTAAATGCTTCTAGCTTTTCTCTTGGCACCCATTGCCACCAGTTTTGCCTATGATGTCTCCAAGTGGTCTAGTTACTTAGTTACTTGTATATCCCTTCAGAAAACCTCCTTCCTGTGAACGTTTCCCTAACACTTGTATGATCCTTAATGAAATTGTTTCTTAGTATCTTACACCCTTGTTGTACTTCGTGCATATTTTTTTTACTAGTGTGACATTAATGCTGAACTAAATGTATCCATAGAATTGTGTTTGGGCATCTGATACTTCATAGAGTTCCCTGAATGAGAAGGAAGAATGAGAAGGAAGAAAATAATTTCTCTTTCTAATATTGATCAACTTAGTTGCTCACTAAGCGTACTATTAAAATATATACCTGGTTGCAACCCTTCTAGTTGATGAGAAGGAAGAATGAGAAGGAAGAAAATAATTTCTCTTTCTAATATTGATCAACTTAGTTGCTCACTAGATAACAATAGATAACAAGAAATTTGCACTATTAAAATATATACCTGGTTGCAACCATTCTAGTTGTTGTTATTTGGCTACCAATATAATTTTGTAACAGCTGTCAATCTAATAGGCCAGTGATTGTTTTTCCTGAAGAGTTATGGCAGTTATCTTGCATTATAATCGGGACCTTTGTGTTTAAAGATTTTCACCTGATCTGTTGCGACACAGATGAAATTGGATATTGGTATGCTGAACCAAGTCACTATGGAGAATAAAATCTTAAGTTGTATGTGTCGGCTCTTTTCTTCTACTGGAGACTTCCTTGGATTTTGTTGCCCCTTTTTTTCTCTTTCTCAAAATGTCACTGCAATTAACCCTTGGAAACCTCTGAAAATGATTTTCCTCTCTATTTTTATTCAGACTTTTTTTGTTGTATAGCAATATTTCTCCTTTTCTTCCACTTATTGCATGTGGTGCTTTGCTCTCCCTTCTAGTTCCCGAGTTTATCCCTTAGGGTGAGACAGTAACATTTTTGTTTCTGTGTTAAAGATGCCAGGGAAATCTGGAAGCTGTTGTTTTTGTAGTCTGGTGGTGATGTCGACTGTAAAGCAGAGTGGTGGGCATTGAGGGGAAGGGAAGGCTGGGAGTCAGAGCAGGTCTAAGTTCTAAGTAACCTGGTGCAAGCGGGGTTTGAAACTGTGACACAAACCCATCCCTTTGAAGAAGAGATGTCTCTCACCAAACCTCTACTCTTGCTTCTCCTTGTGTACAGTAGTGCTCAGTCTGCAGTGCTTGCAGTGTCTGGCTGGGAATCTCATGCTTTATGTTTTGTGGCTTTTAGCTCTTAACAGATATTTCTTCAGCAAAAATTAACTTGCACTGTCTTTGATCTTGAAAATAGATAACAAGAAATTTGCAATATTTTTTTTTTCTTGCCAGCTTTATAAAGCTCAATTCAAAAACTGAAGTCCAAAATCAAAGCTTAATTTATTATGGCCACTGTTGAATACAGAGCATGCTAATACATTCCTGTCATAGCAACTTTTTGGTGGAGTGGTAGTACCTAATAATATGCTATGGTACAACTAAGAGACAAAGGTGTGCTGAGAACCAGATCTAGAAGACCAGTGCCTCCCAAACTGTGTCTTGTGGCATAACAGACCTGGAGACGAACTGGGTGTTCTGCCCTGGCTGGCTGTTCCCTGTGCCATGTCAGAGACACGTGGAGAAAATAAACAACTGTCTTAATACATGCAGAACCCTACCAGTCCCCTCATCTAAGTACATTTTTAGGTAAGTATTGTCTCTGTAGGTGTGGCTGTATTGGCCTCCAGGAAGGCTTTTTCATCGTGCCTTTCTCCTCCCTCCACCGAAGCTAGTAGCAATGGTGCTGGCTCACACGGTGTCAAGCAGCACAAAATCCTTTGTTTCTAAACCCAGATCCATGTTGTTGTTACATCCAGTCCTGGTTTATTTTGGGATATTACCCACTTCCCTTAAGGGAAGGTAGGATGCGTTCAGACATTCTGCTAAGATGTGCTCTGCCAGAGTAAGTTTTGGGACGTTCTATTTTGGTTAATTGCTTCCTACTTGCTAGGAAAAGGGGTGGTGAAAATACGGAAATTTTGACTCTTAATAATTCGGAGGCTACAGATTGTTTAGTAGGATTTTTAGAGACCAAACTGATGAATTCTAGTAAATCTTGAGATGGTGTAATTACATGGTTTACAGCCTAGGTTTTCCTTCAAAACTTGAC
The DNA here is from genome assembly GCF_000703405.1 of Apaloderma vittatum. Taxonomy (NCBI): domain Eukaryota; kingdom Metazoa; phylum Chordata; class Aves; order Trogoniformes; family Trogonidae; genus Apaloderma; species Apaloderma vittatum. The sequence continues at coordinate 32,757 of NW_009723496.1, read as the reverse complement.
CTTAATTCCTGGTTAGATTCCTCCCTCTACTCATTCCTTGTATTTCAAAGATAAAAAAATAAGGCAAAACTTGTGCTCTTCTCCATCCAGATCCAAGTTAATCACAGCTGTTCTTGCACTGTTCTCAGGGACATTGCCATCTATTTGGGCATCCAAAATGATGCTGGGCGTCCTTGCATCTGGTACGCAGAATTAAGTATATTCATTCGCATGGGATTGAAAATGGAATGAAAATGGCTGGTAGGCTGCGATGCGTGAATGTTGTGCCCCCCATTCGTTACGTAGCTGCAAGTGTGAAACTGTGTGTGCTCCGATTTTTGTTTCTGACATTGTGAGCTTGTCTGCCCGCTGCTGGGAATGTTTGATGAGAGCTGAATGCGTGATTTTGTTAGTGCTCCTATTTTTATTTTGTTCGTGCTTTTGCATCACTAATTAAATACAAGCCTCCTATTGTTCTCCCTGCAGCTTCCTTCCAGTCCGTGCTTATATTTAGTTATTTTAATAATAATACCGAGGGTTTATAATCCTGAAAGAAGCCAGAGAGATGATAAACTTCTTTTCTGATTACTAAATACATTTGATTCATATACCAGATGGCTGTTATTTGATACGCTGTTGTTATCCGAGCTGTACGGAGGGGCAGAAACTCGCCGGAGCGATGACTTGAAGGCATGAGAGGATGTCCTCGCCTGGTCCTCGCCGCGGAATGGCAGCAGTGATGCCATTTTACCCAACGGCTTCGCTTGGGTTATGAACAAATTGTTTTCAGTGTCCTCTCCCTCCTCCCTTGCACACGTAGTAGAGGCGCGCAGCCCTCCCAGCTGGCGGGGGAGCCCAGCCGGCTGGCTTTTCGGGGCGGTGGGCTCGGGCTCTTCGATGCCCAGGTTTTTTGCTGGCAGGAGGCAGGCGGCGGGGCCGGCGCCGGGTTTGGG
>NW_009723496.1:591-31794 GCF_000703405.1 Apaloderma vittatum | reverse complement strand
TTGGCTGCCCCCCTGCTCCCCTCTCGCGGTGTGCAGCCCCAGCCAGCGCTGCCGAATCTCGAAACAGCCCGATTTACATCCATTCATGAATCCGTGACGTCAGCACGCTTCTGTGCTTCTTTGCAGCAGGCTGCAGGATTGTGTGGGTGGAATTTCCTTTTATTTTGCAACACTTCCTTTTTTTTCTTTTTTTTTTTTTTGCCTTCCATCTTTTTAAAACAAGAAAATGGAGCATCACCTAGGAAATCTTAATCCCTGTAAGTATTCAGATGAAAATGTCTTTTTTTTTTTTTTTTGAAGCTTGTGTGTCTGTTTAATGGTCAGTGTTACCCTTTCGCCATTTATTTCAGAAGGACAGATGGATATTGCATTTGTTATGTGAAAGGGCTGAAAAAATGATGCTGAGAGAAGGGAAGAGGAAATGTGAAACCTTAATTTATCCATCACTGCATATAAATCTGATAGCTGGCCTGCCCTTCTGCTTGTCGGTGTGCTAGACATTTTTCAGTTGCAATTTTGCACGTTATCTTCTTGTGCCCCCCTTTTAAAGGGAAAGGGAATGGCAATAAAGAATGGATATATATGGAATATAGGAGGAATGATACAAGAATTACTAGAGATAGTATTAAGGAACAGAACTGTATTTTTTATGTTCTAGGCATTTTCCCTGTCGGCTAATTGAACAATTCTGTTGTGCTACGGGAATAAAGAATTTAATTTTATTTTTGAGATGGAGAGAGATGTGTTTTGATTCCTATCAGACGGGTAGGAATTTGCTCCTTTATTATTAAAAATAGCAGTTTGAGCTATCTCTGTTGTGCAGAACACATGATTTTTACCCCTCATTTTTCTAATAGATGAGGAAGCTGGGAGTACCATTGCAGTTAATGATACTGTTCACTGGGGCAAGATTTGTCATAATCTTGCTTACCTGAATGGAGCATGATGTCATGTTTTCTCCTAATGAAATGAGTGGAGCTGCTCTTTATTTTTGTTTTGAGGAGGTGGCTTAGGTACTGCAATAGCTTAATCATATCAAGCCACATGTCTCCCTTAAGTAAATGAAAAATTGGGTATTTTAAGTTGATCTGGAGAACGATGACATCAGGCCCATGTGTTTGGATTATACTGATTTTAGCAATAGTCAGTCTGTTCACTGGAAGAATCTGAAGGAGTATATTTTGATCGATAATTTTGAGGCAAAATATATGAAAATATTTTAAATAAAAGCCAAATGGATGAGTGAAATGAGAGGGAGATTCAGCCCACAAACGTGGGCAGTTTTCACAGTAACTACTGTATGTGTAGCCAGAGACATCTTGGGATATCCTAGAATGCAGAGGTTAAAGTTGTCAGTGGTTTGAAAGTTTCTGTTACTACCCTTTTTGTTGTGTTCCCGAGTATATGTGGATTTTTGTTTCTAGAGGGAGACAACCCTTTGAACCTCTGTTTCTGTAACAGACTTTGTCTCTGGAAAAAAAAAACAAAAAAATCAGGATTTTGATGTAGTGAGGTTCTTTTTTGTTTATTTTCCTTTCACGCCACTTTTGGTTCCGGTGTTTTGTGCCTCCAATCTGATTCTTTGATCTAGAATGGTCCTGTCATTCAGATTTGTCTTTGTCCCCTGCTGCCTGATAGTTAAATTTATAGCTGGCATTCATTTTGACCCCTGTGCCTGGAATTAGCAAATAACTTCTAGCACAGAATATATTGTAGGAGCTCTTACCGCTTCTCAGCTGTAACTGAACTGATGTTTAAAAATGTTTGTTTGTTGGCTTTTGGTGGTTGTTATTTCTGGTTGCATTTTTAACCTTCCTCTTTTGTCTCCTGTTGTAAAGACTTGGTAAGTGGCTTATCTCCAGTGGATCAGAAAATTGAGTAACGCTTTATTTACAAATCTCTTCATAGGTAAGCTGTTTCACAATTAGTAGTTATTAAAACATGGTTCTGCTCGAAGCAGTGACAGGACCAGAAAGATTTTACAGTATCACGACTTCTTTACAGCGAGTGCGAGATGGTGACGGATTAGACTGGAGTTTTTCATATCTGTTCCTCATTCCAGGCTTTCTGCAGTCAAGATGTGTGGGCCTTATTTCAAGTAGTAGGACTTGTCGAAATGACAGAGTGTTTAAAGCTTTTATATATAAAAATAAAAGAAATCTGACATCGATTGTATGAACAGATTTAAAAATCAGTGCAGGTTCCTCTTCAGCTCTGGTACTTGGGTGGGCAAGGGGAGGTGCCTGAACCCTGCCTGTGCTTGGAAGGTTTTAGCCAAGCTCTCACCTGAGATCCATATTTGGAGGAAGACAGCAGCAGCCTTACTGCTTTTACAACTTCCAGACTTGTTTTTTAACCTCTCCTTGTCCTGTGCAGGGGCTTAGGCTTTTGTAGGCTGCTGTTTTTGTGACATTACAGCGAATTGCTCTCATCCCTTGGGGAGGAGTAAATATTTCACCTAAACACATACTACTTTGGATTCAATAGCAAGTTGCCAGCTGTGGCCGAAATACTGAGATGGACCAGGAGCAGAATCACTGTATGTACTTACTCCCACTCCTAAAATACTCAACATGCATTTTGACATCTTTCCCTGTTTACAACTTCAACCGAAAAGTTGGTTGTTGGAGTGGGTTCAAAGGCATTAGCAACAGTTGGGTGTAGGCCAGAGCGAAGAAGACCTTTTTTTTTAAAATTTTTTTTCCTGTGTAAAGTGCGCAGGCTTTGTAATTCTTGGGTGAACCTGTAATTGTTTGTGCTGTTTCTTGTGGAGCTGTTGCTGGCTCAGTGTGAGAAGTGCCGTACGGGAAGGAAGGAGAAAGTCCTGGCGGAGTGTGGGTGGGAGGCTGGACTTTTTCCAGCATAGTGGGTTTGAGGAATGGAGTTATCTCTGTGTGGACATTTTCTTCATTCCTGGGATGTTTGTCCTTTTCTGTACCCACCCCATTACTCTGTTACCTTCTGGAGGACACCAAAATGAGTAATGCAGCTGTAACCCCACCATCCTGATGTGCCTGAGGAAATTCTCAAATGATGGTTTGTCAACGGTAGCCAAAACTTGATGTAGTAGGGATTAACTAAGGGGCTGAATGCTGCTTTAGAAGGTCTCTGTGGGTGTGTTAGATGGCACGTGGTGTGTCAGGCCTATGGACGCTCCTCTGCAGTTCTTCGGTCCGTGTCCACATTGTGTGTGCTGCCACGATCGCGTTACCATCGCGTAAAGCTCTAGTGGCCTAAGAATAGGATCACACCTCTCCGATGTTGCTCTAACCCCTTACGCTGTGTCAGTAATACAGGCTTAATAGAGGCTCCTGAGCGAGTCATTGTGCTTCTCTATCGAGGAGTAATCCTCTTTGCTCGTGTATGGTGCTTACAAAATACAACTTAGTACTACTGTAATTTCTCATCTGAGAGATCTGCCAGCTGGATTTCGAGTGTCCCCTTCCCATCAGGTGCACGTACTCTGGTACCTAGCGTAGTGTTGGTAGAGGCGTTGTACGTATCCCAGTCATTGTTGTACTCTCATAAATAGTTATTCAGTTATTTTAATACTGACTATAAAGCATGTAAGCTGTTAGTGCCGAGAAGTTTGTGTGTATAGTGTTTACATGTCAGATGTGCTTTGTAAATGTTGAATAATTCATATCTACTACAAAAATACGAAGAAGCGTGCGAGTGAATTTACCTGAGACCGATCTAATGCTTCACTTCACACAAATTAAAGTGAGAGTTTGAATCATTCACTGGATTCCTGAAAATAACACTTCAGTATTGATCTTCATCCTCAAAGATCTTTCAGACATTAATTAATCTTAGCACTACTCCTTGGAGGAAAATATGGTGTTTCATGATGTTTCAGTTCTGTAAGTGGAGGAAATTACGAGATAATGTTCCAGTACTACCAACAAACATTTAATGGCTTCGTATGGCAGTGTTAAAGAGGTTGCAAGGCATCTGTGAACTTAACTTTGAGATTACCCTGGGTTTTGCAGTTATAAAATATTTGAACACAAATCCTTTCATCCATTATTTAGCAATATAACATGGATCTTTAATGAGGTAAGAGAAAAGTGCAGAATTCTGAATGATGAGTAGAGAAAAGGAGTAGAGAAGAGCTTGAATTCTGTGATGAGAGTTTAGAAGTTGTTTCATATGATGGAGGCAGCTGTAAAGAAGAGTTAACTTAAGGTCATTTCTAAATTTTGATCTAAGGCTGTTTTTATACAGCTAAATGTTTTACAATAGTAAAACATTGATGAGCCTGTGATGTTGAGTATCAATGGTCAATTAAATGTCAGAGCTTTCTATATCAAACTTCTGGTGTTTAACGCATGCACATAGCTCGAGACAGATGAACAACCAGAGTGAGGGAAAACAGAAGCAGCAAACGAGCATAAAAAGTTAAAACTGAGTTTTGTGAAGAGAAATTCTCATAACACAAGATTATGCTTGATGTTTTACCCGCCACCCCTACTGCCAAAGGCAAGTGGCTGGTAGATTATCCTTTCTTCAAAATCTGAGGACCTCGATTTGGAAAAACAGAGAAAGGCTGCTTTGCAACAGAGATGTGTAGTACCAAAATCCTGCAGTGAATATAAGAATCATTATGCAACATCACTTATTTCCTATGGCATCAGATTATGCAATTTCTGAGCAGAAGAATGCAAAGCCCTGGAAGAACACAGTAGCATTTTAGCAGATCCAAAAATACCTTATGCAGGATAGAGGAAGCATTTATGTATGTAGTGCTGAAAATACGCGGTTATGTAAGCTGCTTATTTCACAAACTGCGCTTTGCAAAGCTTGCTAGCAGGTGAAACAGGAATCAATCTCGCTTGCATTGAAATCGGCTGAAGAGATCTCTCTGAATACAAGGGAGGGTGGCTTGGGTCTTTGTCTTGCTGGCAAAGGCGATTTCTCTTTTCTTTTGCTTTGTTTGGTCCTTGGGCCAAAAAAAAGAAGTGGATGCAGAATTCTTTTTTCCAAATCAAGTACTTCTTCGCCACTGCCCCCGAAGTTGTGACCTTATGTTAGAGTTCCTAGTTAAATATTTGTGTAGTGTTTGTGGAGACGGAAATTCTAGGAATTCATTCCTATGCTGAGAGTCTGTGGAGATGCACAAATTTCATGTGGGAATAAGAATCAACACAGTTCCTTTAAGGTGAAATGGTGCCTTGGGAATCTATTAAAATTTCTTTGGAGGACTCAAGAGCATGTCAGAAAAAGGGGGAGATCTGGTTGGTACAATCTGTTGGGATTTTGGAAAGAATATTTACCAGAGACTTCTAAAGAAATTAAACAGCTATAAAATAACAGGGACACCTGTCTCATAGACAAATGGTTGGTTAAATGGTGTGAGGTAAGAGTAGGAATAAATAGACAGTAATGCTGAAACATTTTCCTCCAAAAGGAGTTGTCATATAGCTCCTGCTTGAGAGATTGATCTGCTCACACTTTTTTGACCTTCTCTACCCTTATCCGGATCATAGATTATTTAGGAATATTCTGATGCAAGAGTATTTAGGCTGGGAGACTACAGACGTTAAGGTGTTCAGGATAATAAACACATAAGCCAATTGCAGAGAGTACTGGAAAGGTCTTGTGAACTTGACTGCTAAAATATCAGTCAAATTTAGTGTTGAATAAATACAACATCCTGTCTAAACATCCTGTACGCAGAAATTGGGATCTGACCTAGTATTTACTGCTCAAGAATGAGATCTTAAGGTTGTAAGAGACCCTTGGAAGTTAGCTCAGCATGCTGAAGCATGCTTAGGTGCTGGATAGCATTAGTGGAATAGTTAAGAAAGCAACAAAGAACAAAAATTATCATTATGGTTTTTGTATGTTTGTGTGGTGTCTCCACATTGGGGATTCTGTCTGTGGTCTTACTCCTCCAGCTCTAAGGGGATACAGGAGAAATGTAAAGATGTAGAGAGGTGATCAAAAGTACAGAGCAGCTTTCATACGGTGGGTAAGAAGGTAGAGTGGGAATTTTTAGACTTGAAAAAAGATGTTGGAGTAGAGCATGAGATAGCTCACAAAATGACAGCTGGCATTAAGAAGATAAATAGGGTTCAGGTGTCACTGAACAACCAGTTGTTTGAAGAAAGGAATTAGATGAGAGATGTGAAGTGAAGAATAGTTTGTGTTACCTTACTGAACATACAGTTATGCTACAAAACTCCTTGTCACATCGTAGTAGTTGCCAAAGAGTTCTGGTTAAAAAAAAAAAAAAATCTTTGTTGCATTCGCACAAGAAAAAGTACTTTACGGGCTATAGAATAGAAAAATACCACTGTGTGCTGCTGACGGAGCAGGTCAGTGAGCTGCGGGTCGTGGGGAGCCGGGTGGCACTGCACTGACCAGGCTTCTCTGCTCACACCCCCTTTTCTTGGGTTTTGGAGGCAAGAAGCAGGATAGATGAACCTGTCATTCCAGTGTGGTACAGCTTCTTCTTGTGCTGTAGTCTAAGTGCCACTTATTTCTAGTCTGTCAGGCCTAGCTGGAATATATGAGGTGCGTAGCAAACCTCCAGCTGGCTCTAAGCACAGAGCTTGAATTCGGCCATTATTTCTTGGCTGGTACACTGTACTATTTTTGTCATTGTCAGAAAGGCTTCAAACCAGAAAATAGGCAGAATTCTCCTTCTCTTGGGTACAGTGACAAACAAAGGTATATTACAACTGTAAAATCACTTCAGCCAAAAATTATGCATCCCTGTCTTAGGATGGACTGAATATATTGAATAAAGCCCATCTTAATTCAGCAGATGTGTGATTTCAAACTCCTGTTGTGATAATAAGGACACAGCTACATACAACATAGTTACATGTTTGTAGTCTCATGTTATGTTTAAGTATTCTGTTTACATTTTAGAATGATCAGGATAGTTGTGAACCACAAGCAATTTCTTCTGCATAGCTCAGGTGATGATTATGGTGTCTGCAAAAGGTAATCATCTTATGTTGAGGTGGCATCTCAATATTTACTGGAGAAAGAAATTTAGGTGGCATCTCAATATTTACTGGAAAAGAAATTTAAAGTATATATCCCAGTTCGTGTTCTGCAGGAGATACAGAAATAATGTAGTATTATTTCACAACCAGAAAGAACAAGGTAAACCACAACAGAGCCTCTATTACAACACTTCAGTGTTCCCAGATAAATCTACTTTTTTCTTGCAGAATAAGTTAAGAGTATATGCATAAATCTGTTCAGAGCCGTTGCAGTGACATTCAGAAAATCTCAATTGTGTCAACTGTTTTATCAGAAACTTCAGGATATGTTAGTTTGCACTTTCTTCCTCTGAATAATGTGACTTCAAAATAAAAAAAAAAAGAACCAAAACAAAACCGCTGAAAACAAATAGGTTGCATTTTGATGTGTAACTCATTCTCTGTCAATCTGCTATTACAGTTTGTATTGAAAACAACCAGGCAAAATACCATTGTATATTACAAGTAATGTAAAACCATAAAAGTGCAGCCTAAGAGGAGTATCTGATCCACTCATACAGCGTTTTGCTCACCAGGAGACCAGGAAAAGAAAAAGTTTGTTGGAATCCTGTGTAATAAAATCATATGACTTCAAAACCCAAAGGTCAGAAGTGACAGCCAAAGCTCTGGTACTTGCCAGCTCAGCAATTCGCTGTGCTCTTCTGTGCTGAAGTTGTACAGTGTGGAAGGTCAAGGGGTGGGAGAGGCCTGTATATCAACCTGTTGTAAAAATTCCATGTAGAAATTGAGAGATAATTACAAAGGGCAGGAGAACTCAGCTGCAAGACTTGTGTAGCAAGATAACTCTACTTCGTAAGCATGATTTTTGTGGTTTTATTTACATTCTAGAATATTTGAAAGTGTTATCCCAAGCCAGGAGTTTTGCCCTAGCCTTGAGATGATACCCACATAAGTTGCAGTTGTGTTATCCTTCCAGAAAGGTGTCCTTACCTTGCTCTACGTAATGTAGCCAGAAGGAGATCACGGTGAGTACCATTAAAAAGCAAGGGAGCTCCAGAGTTTGGTTGTAAGAGGTGGTGTGGACAGGAACCTCTTCTGTCCTTGGTATTTGCATGTATCAGCCAGCTAGTTTCTGCCAGCTGCTCTTTTTCAGCCCTTAAACGTAGATCAGACAGTTGCTTTTATTTCCCTTGTATATTGGAAGGGCAAGGATAGGATATGCTTGACTGGGTGATATAGGAAATAGTGTTTCAAGGAAACTAACTTAATATTACTAGACATTTGTGCTGTCAGGAAACTGAGCGGTGACCGCTTTGTACTTACGCAACCTCTGCAGCATGCTATCATTTTGTTTGTGTGCTGTATCTGGAATTGTGATTTGCTACTCTATTTTTAGCACTGCTGTTTAAAGGAGAAACTTCCATTATCATCCATGCAAGGCGTTCATTTAACTCCGCCACGTCTTCGAACCCGACCATTGCTTTGACACCGTCAGAAATATTGGGCTTGGATGGGCAGCTGCGTGCTTTGGTCGCTCCGTGTGTGTGAGAACACTTACTAGACGGATGGTTCCAGGAGCAGACACAGTGTCAGGCAACATGAAATCGTGCCTTATGATAACTGACTCACCTGCTCCGGTGCTGATTTGGGTAAACTGCCACTTTCCTGATAGTTTGAAAGCGTAGTTTGGGCTGTCTGACGTGTTGAGGTGCAGTCTCACTCCTCTCAGGAGAGGTGCACTTTGTGCTTCTTTTGTCTGAGCACGGTGGGATTTTGCCTGGAAAAATGTGTTGCCTGGAAATGGAATCATTTACAAATAGTTGTTATTGTACAAAATTACACTGGGCTTCAAATTTCCTTACAGAGGTAAAATAAATGTCAACTGCAGAGTGTGTGAACTCATCAAAATAGTTCAAATCAGAGGGTCTGCCCCGAAGTCTGCTTTTGCAGCAGCACTTCATGAAATCCAATTGTCTTAAATATTCACGTAGTCCTCCTACACACACAGAGCTTTCAGCTTTTGAATTGAAGACTGCTACAGCAGAATTGCTAAGATAGAAACAGAACACTGCTTGACTATGCTCTTCACTGTAAAAGTTAAGGAGGCACGTACAGATTATAAACATCCCAAATGGCAAATGGTCTCTATATAATGAAACTTTAAATTTTCAAGAAAATGTTTTTCTTTGACTTGAATTAAACTAGGATTTCTTTTATGGGGAACAGTTCACTATGAACAATCTTGACCATATCTGGTAGTCTGACCAGAATAATAGAGGAGACATGACAATAAAGCTTGAAAAATCTTTGTCAGCCCTTGTTTGAAGAGATAGCAAGATTGAAGACAACCTAATTTGTCTGTGTTAAATCAAATTTTGCTAAGGCAAGAGGTCGCACGTTGCAGAATTTATTGTAATATAAGATAATTAAAAACATTTATTTCACCAAAATGCCGACATTGATCTATTGTGGCAGGAACTGCCTCCTACCCCCCCACCCCACCCCCAGTGTATCTGGACCACTTTGCTTGAGGCTGGCTTGATATGAAGTTGTTTTAAAATAAATGGTGCTGTCTCATGCTCTCAAAACTCTGAGTTCAGTACACCTCTGGAAAATCAGGCCGCTTATGTAAGTATCGAAATAAGGCTGTATCATGCCAGTTTAAAAATTTTGTGACTTTCGCATGCCTCTTCTCCCCATGAAGCAAATAAGGGTGGCATGTAAGGTGTTAGGGCCCTGTTCTTAAGGGCTTTTTCTTATTTGAAATGTCTAAGTCTTGGAGAAGGCAGTTTGATCTGGTGAGGCAGACCTGATGTCCCCGAATGTGGGGGTTTGTTCTTAGCTGGGTTATTGTAGCTGTGGCTGAGCTGTGCTGTGATAGCCCCGCTGTGGGCAGGAGGGAAGTTGAACCTGGTAACTTCCAGAGGTTTTTGCAGCTGATACTCATGTGATTCTGTGATCGGCGTATGATACAGCACAGAAAATGCATACGACTTGCCTAAACTTCATCTTTTTATCAGGATGAAAAAACCAGAGATTCCCTGTGTACACTTGCACTGTCTGCTGTAATGAGCCCTGATGGTGGTGGGAGCCTACAGGTGTCTGTAGGGCAGATAATACAAGAGTAAAAATAAACTGAGGTTGGGGCAGTCTAGTAGCTATTAGTGTAACGTGTGTATGTTGTGGTGCTTCAGCACCAGGATGGGAAGAGAGGCTTAACTTCCAGGCAATGCTGAGAACTACATGGCGAGAGGAGGAGGAGTCACATATGGTGCTGATAATCCATTTAGAAAAGAGGAAAATAGAAATATATATAGGAAAAGCTTTTCTTTCTCTGTTAAAGCTGTACAGTCAAGCATTTTCAAATCAGAAAACTACATATAAAGGTAAAAGCAAAATCCTAGACTACATTAGCGTACTCTTGAGACTCACATAATGGCAAAACAGTTTTATCTTCAAAGTCTGATTTAATCCTTAATGCACATCCCATTGTTTAAATTTGAGATACTGTTACCTCAAATTCTTGTTTTGGCTCTTACTCTAAGGTTTCTTGCAGGGGGAAATGATGCTTTATTTACATTGCTTAATGTGCTGGGTTATGAAAAGCAGATTCCTCTGTAGGAGCACTGCTCACATGTTGCTTTTGTTTAAATAATCACTGTGTCTCAGACTTTTGTAAATGAGCAGGGGCAGTGTCCAGGAACATTAAATTGTGATTGTTTTGGTATTTTTCTGAAGTTTTGTTCAGGTCTGATATTTTTTGCTTTTCTTCTTTATATCAACAACAAAATCTGTGACCATGTAACAACTGCAGTTAGTGGTCACTGTACAGCTTCCCACACTGGGGAATCAAGTCATTGTAAGGCTGGTCGCAGGTAGGTCAGGGATAACCAACTTTTAAGCTTCACATGCAAGACTAATTCTGTTCCTTTAATGGTATGGAATGTTTTGCAATTTTTGCCTCCTTTTGCTATTCTGTTTTCTTTTAAAGAAGGAAGTTCACAACCTAAATGACTTTCTTCTAATAAAGCTTTTACGCCTGCCCCATGTGATCAAGCAGAAGGATGGGAACAGTAAAAACACTTTCTTGGCTGTTTCCATTCGCTGCTTCAGCTTTTGGAGAGGGACTGAAGCCCAGGGCTTGAGCTTTTCATACACGAAGCTGAAAGTCTTATCTCTCATTTCTGTAGTGACCTCATCTTGAGAAGTTACGGGGCTGAGCTGTTCCCTTTCGATTGGCTGCGTGCTGCCAGGCCACCTCTTTCTTCCTTTCAGTGGCTGTTTGCAGAGCCTGGGACTTTGCACCCAGTGTAACTGATCTTACTTTTTAACGAAATGGTTTCTGTTAATGCCATTTTTTTTCCCTCCTCTCAACTTCATATGGAATTTAAGATTGGACTTTGCTCTGTGTTAATTGGCTGAACGCACTTAATTCCTTGTGGCACGAAGTTACAGGCTCGTTGTTCCAGAAGTGGCTTTACCCCAGAAAAGAGCTTTGACAGTGGGCAGCGACTGCAGCGTGACCCCCGGCTGTCGGTCTGGCTCCGTAGGAAGGGGTCACTGTGCCAGGTTGTGGAAAACGGGTCTTTCAGTAGAGTGCATATCGAGAAATGGGGGGACTTTTGACAAGGGACACCAGCTCCGAATTTATATGCAACCTACCAGGAACTTTGTGCAGGGAGAAAGCAGAGAGCAGTGGGAGGAGAAGCTCTTCAGGCTTATGGAAGGCGGGAGATCAGAGAGCAGGGTGTGCTGTTCCCGTGAAGCTCTCCATGTCTTAGTTGTTTAGGAGGGTGACGTGAACATGGTTAAAGAACGTAACATATCTTGCTACATTGAACTAGAAAGGATTAAACCAAAGGACCAGAGCGGTCATAACTAGATGGGGCTCTGAGGATGCCGCTACAAACTGTCCCTTGGTGGATTCAGGCCACTTGTATCACTGTGCTGTATCTAATGCCTTGTCTCAAGGGTTTGCAGAGGAATCCTGAGCTTGTCGGCTGTGCCAGACCTAGAAACAGTGACTGGACTCAAACCATACCCAAGCTGGGAAACACCTGGAGGTCAGTTTCCATCTGACAATGCCATAGTCACTGTGAAGGAACAGCTCGTAGCTGCAGAGTCTTTCACAGTGTTAACCTTTAAGCTTTTGTTTAAAACGTGTGGTGTTTGTTTACTGGGCAATTCCTGCAGTAGGTTACTGAGAGTACTGTGTGAGTGGAGTTTCTATTGGAATAATCTATTTGCTTCTTTTAGGGCAGTAATTATTTACTATGTATCAGCAGTTGTCTGGAAAGTCTAGTTAATTATCAGCTTGCCTCTGTGAAAGTGCACGTAGTGAAAATACTTAAATAAAAATTTGAATGTGTTCTTTTTCCTCTCGTTTCAGGTGCTGCATCCATGTTGTAGTAATTCTCTAAGTACCAGCTCAGACCATCTCCTTGATGCACACTCACGGCATCATGGCCAGTACTCAGGAGCGCCTGAGCTTGTCTTCCTCTCCAAACTCGATTGGCAAAGCTTTCTGTGAAGACAAAGACTTTGGTAGGTTGCATGATGAACATGCACCTACTGGAAACCACCCGTCCCCCGAGCTCATAGAGGATGTGCGTGAGAAGGGCTTGCTGCCGGCAGACCTCATCGAAAACATGAGCAGCCCGGTCACTGCAGCAGTGCTGACCAGCATCAGCGAGGACTCTAGGGACCAATTTGAGAACAGCGTGCTGCAGCTGCGAGAGCAGGATGAGTCGGAAACAGCCATTCCTCAGGGCAACAGGAACACTATGGATGGAGAGAGCAACAGTGGAGCGGATGATGTTAAAGTCCAGTTCAACAGATCAGGCAGTGGGAGTGGTGGGTTTCTCGAGGGACTTTTTGGTTGTCTGAGGCCCGTGTGGAACATCATAGGCAAGGCATACTCCACAGACTACAAACTGCAACAGCAGGGTAAGTAGAGAGGCAAACCTTTATTGCTTCTGGAGGAAAGCAACCTAGGGCTTTTTCCCAGCTCTCCATGGGATCATTTTTGTCTCGTGAAGCCCAATTATGAGTTTGCAAAGAGAAATCCTGCACTCTACAGCCAGCAGCTATCATTTGTAGCAAAGGCAGCTCGCGCTGGAGTCAAAACCAATTCCTTGTTCTGACCTGTGCCTTGGGCCGTTATGACAAGGTCTGAATGTGAACTGAATATTTGTGTAAGTGAGGATCAGAAAGAATTGTGTTGAACACAGAGATTCTACCAACTACTTAATTTATCCATTTATTTTTATGCTTGAGGGAGAACACAGGCATAGCTATTTCATTATGCCAGATGAAAAACATTGATGTGGGCATTTGTCACTACTCCTGTATGTGTGTGTGAAGGCTGTCTTCAGCTGACCACCAAACAGGAGTATTGCTTCTCTGTGGGCATATTATTACACGAACATATCTTTGCATTGCAGGTCTTTTTGTTCAAGAGTAGTTTTACTATTTAAAATGTCATTCAATACTTATTGTTCCAGAAATATATCCTTTCATGTTTATACCTTTTTCATGTAGATGTTTAATTGTAAATGTATAAATGTGTAAGTGTGTGTGAGTATAACTATATATATAAAATATGTAGTTTGGGAATAAGTAATGTGCCAGTCAGTCGTTCACATCTATCTTTAGGGGTTACTGAAAGCTAAAGAGCAGAGTATGCTCTGCCTTTGGTGTCCAATTTCTCCCCTAGCACAGCGGGAGGGAAGTGGCAGATGGGAAAAGAACAATCTGTCATTAGAATTAAGGAGCTGAAATGGTTGAGGCTTATGGAAAATGGGAACAGCCTGGCCACTGTACTATACTGTGGAGTAGAAGTCTCCTGTATTACTGTGATCATGATTCAGTATTAATCAAATGATTTTCTGGCACAGGCAAATGATATGTGGTCAGGAAATCCATCCAAGTGGTTTGTATCTAAACCCCAGAGTTGAGTTGGGGAACAGTTCCTAACAGAGGGAACAGAGCTGTTAAATAACATGTTGGGTGAATCTGCCTTGAAATAAACATACTTCTTTCTAGAGTCAATCATTTCCAGTTCATCGCTCTGATCAGGGAAATCCTCCTCTGTGTTGCAGAAGGGCAGATGCCTCCTTAGGAGCAGCCCCTTGCCTGTCAGACCTGAGTGCTCAGCAATACTTTACTGGGTTTTGAAGTCCTTTGACAAAGTTTGTTCTAAGATTTTTCTGTATGTTGTAAACTCAGTATGTCACACGTGGCCGAATCTATTAAAAAAAAAAAGAGTCTGAAAACTCCTTGGGGAGTTTACACTGTTGGGGTGCTTGCACGGTGTGTGGAGTTGGATGTGGTGAGATTTGAAAGAGACTGTGTCTGACTGGGGAACCTCCTTGGTGACGGAAAATGAACTTCAGAGCAATAGGAAAACATTCAAGGTAGAGACGCGGTGTCAGTATGTCTGTGCTACGCTGCTTTGTTCTGGGTGCTGACACTTTCCAAGGAAAGGACACAGATGCAGCGTTACGTGGGCTGCTTCCAGCAGCTCCGTGCCTGTCCCGTACAAGTGGTATCTCACCAGGTCAGACTTCCCTCGTCACCAAGAGCTGCTTGGCCATCTCGTGCTCGAGTGTGCCTGTAAGTTCAGGTGGGTCGCTTCAGGAAAGCTACCTGGGAGGCAAAGAGATCATATTTCGCTTATAATTGGGACAGCAGATGCATCGGAGACCACAGTTTAATATGTGCTTTCATGGCCCACAAGGGACACTTTCCTTTGTGTGAAAGTCACTAATAAAATAGATGGAAGTGCTAACTAATGAAAATGAGCAGCTGAGAGCATTGTTGTGTTTGGAAGAGTGTACACAGAGCCCCTCTCCATATGCACGGAGCTGTCTTGCTGTTCTCAGTGTCATGAGCGTGTTCAGAGCTATAGTTTCACGGATGCAGTTTGCTGTTGGCATTAGGCCCTTCCTAAAAGGGCAATTTTGAAATGGCTGCAGATGTGGTAAGGCTGAAGATTAGTTGAGATCTGCTATATATGGCCTATGTGGTTTAGCTGCATCTCCAATGTCTTCGCTATCATAAGTGGGAGTGAAAAGAAGATTTTTTTTTTTTTCTGTTTTTTAAAATTTTCTTTCTCCTCTGGAGCTTATCATTTGGACAGATCTCTGATGGTAGTAGTATGCTTCTGTTATCCAAGAATAAATCTTTTTAAACTGCTCCTGTGCAAAACTTGAGGATTTTGTCAGAATATTCATGTTCTGTTTGCCAGATGATCTCATTCCTGCTTTTTGCTTCTTGCAACCAGAAAATCTTTTTTATGTGCATTTCATCAGTTACATACAAATCACCAGTTTAGTAACTGATCTATGTAATTGCTTTTATTTTTGCTGTCTTTTAGCAAGAGGATGCAAGGTTTGTGTTTGTGCAGGTGTTTGCATTTTGAGAACACAGGCTGAGGAAATTTCTCTGGCCCTTATAGCAATAAAGAGAGTCTTGCAGTGGCCTTTCTTTCCTTTGGGAGCTTATTTACAGCGTTGGACTGGTGCCATAGATCTGTGCAGGTGATTTTTTTTTTTTTTCCTCCCCTTTTCATGAAACATCTACTTTAAGCCTGTTCCAGGAGGTGTAGTGGTTGCACTTACTAAAATATAGGTCGGTTTCATGCCCTTTGCAAATGTCTGATGCTTGAGTCCATGTTTTCTGCAAAGGCTTGGCTTTTGACTTGGTGAATGAGGGAAAAGATAAGAACAATTTTTTGCATGATTCCACATTATCGTCTTGTTAAAATTCTCCTTGAGTTTCCTTCCCATCATGTGAGATGGCCGTCAAGAGGGGAGTACATTTCTGTGCCTCCCTTGAGGACTCACGCTGGGCAGAGCTTTGATCAGCTGGAAGTTGCTGCTGGTTGACTTAAGAAGCGCCAGTTGCTGCTGTTCAATGCTCTACCTGCTTGGTGAGTCGTCATTCCTACAGGGAGGGTTTGCTTTTATATTGTTCAGTGGGTGCCAGTTGATTATCTGAGGTTTAAGTATTTTGGGTTTGACCCCTAAGCTCATTCCTGACTAGCATTTTCCATTTCTTCACCCTGATTTCCAAAGGGTGAGTGCTTTCAGGGAGATATATTTACTTCTTTAATTTCTGTCTACTGGTTATTTAATTTGGATTCTTGGGACTCTAGCACTTTATAGAAAAACTTGTTTGTGTTTTCTGCAGACTCGTTAGACTTTTTAGCCATTGCCTTTGGATTCAGAATCTGTCTTCAGCAGTTGCTTTCACCTTCCCTTTCACAAGTTGCATGCTTACCATCATCACGTGCATTTTTGTGTAAACCTGGAGAGCAAGGTGCTTTACAAAGTGTGCTTGTGTTAGTGTTTTCCTTTGTAAACTAGAGATGCTTCTTGTCATAATGCCAGTGCTGGAGAGCAGCCAGTGCTGGCAAACGGCAGAAGTTTGCTTCAAATAGATTCATATGGACTCAGTGGCTCAGACTGCTCCTGCGTTTCTTCCCCATGGGAAACAGATTCCCATCATTCTACTCAAATGGTTCTTAATCACCTTAGAAACGCAAGCTCTTGCGTAATTCCTGCCGCTATTACACTTTATTTAGGGGAAGTATCCCACAGGCTTCTTCAGGCCCAGAAGAGTTTGGAATAAAAACAGCTCCATCCTGGTAGGAGACCCCCTTGTCTCTTTTCCCCTGGAGCAGCGGGGAGTGCTGGGATAGCTGTAGCAAGCTCTGAAGTCTGGGCAATCTCAAAGCATATTTATCCAAGCAATATTACCAACCTGCACCTCAGGAAGTCTCCCATCATCCCCACATCACCACAGGCAAATCAGAGCTTAAGTCAGTCCAGCAGTTCAACTACCTAGGAAGTATCATTTCTTCAGATGGTAAGATTGACAAAGAGATAGACAACAAGTTCACAAAGGCAAACGGAGCTTTTGGAAAACTCCATAGAAGAGTCTGGTGCAATAAACACCTGAAGAAAAGTACAAAGATTAGTGTCTACAGAGCCGTTGTACTGTCTGCTCTTTTGTATGGGTCTGAATCATGGGTCATCTACCGCCACCACCTGCGACTCCTCGAACGCTTCCATCAGCGCTGCCTCTGTACAATCCTGAACATCCACTGGACTGACTACGTGACTGATGTTACTGCCTTGAATGGGCAGGGGTCACCAGTATCGAGGCCATGCTGCTGAGGACGAGCTGTGCTGGGCAGGGCACGTCTCCAGGATGGAGGATCACCGCCTCCCTAAGGTTGTGCTCTATGGTGAACTCGCCACCGACTGCTGCAACAGAGGAGCCCCAAAGAGGATACCTGAATAGCTCAGTTTTGGCCATGTTGACTACCATCACTGGTCCACTCTGGCCTCCAGTCGGGAGACGTGGAGACACACCATCCATAACGCTGCTGCCTCCTTTGAGAACGCACGTAGAATTAGTCTCGAGGAGAAAAGACAAGACAGAAAGAACCGTGCCTTGCCAATACTGCCTAAGGAGACTTTCCGCTCTGCCTTTTGCAACCGGACTTGCCTATCCCGCATCAGCCTTTTTAGCCATCAGTGCACATGTAGCAAGTATGGGTAGAGCCCTTCCCATATCTTCATTCGTGAAGCCTAGCCACGATAATGATGATTAATGGACTTTTGACCGATGCTGGCAGTACATGAGTAGTGTGGCCAGATGTGGTTCCTGGCCACCCTGCTGATCGTCTGAGATGTTACTCTTCTAGACAGACACTTTTTCTTACCCGTGGTTCGTCATCATAGCCAAGTTCTTGTGACTGGTTTATGCAAGCCCTTTTCTGTTTCAGGCTGTCGGTTGAGATGACAGAGTTCTCGGCATCACCTCTTGCACATGGTGTTTCTCGTTGTACCTGCTGTGTAGATGTGCCATAGCTGGGACAGCTGTAACTTGCCATTCTTTGCTTCAGGGCACTGTGGGCTGCTCAGGATGGGTCTGTGCAGGCAGTCGGGAAAGCTTTGTAACCTGCTGTCCGGGCGATGTGCATGGTCTCAACTTCCAGCTCTATTCACTTGGTGGTGTGCAGTTTCAGCCTTGCCTATTGCCCCTCTGCAGAGCTGATAGGACTAACTTTGTAATTCTGACCCTTGTCAGCGTGTTCTCCTGGAGGATGGACCCAGGGAGCTGTAGGGAGCACATAGACAGGGTAATGTAGATGTATTTTTAATCTGTGGATTTGGGTTGTAGTAGAAAAGGCAGGTTTGTACCACTAATGCTGACCAACCCTGGCTTTCAATTGGCTGAAGTTCAGTGCTTTTCTTCACCAGCATTTCTTTCTTTGGGAAACCTTTCAGTGCCTGATTTGCCAAGCAAATTGCTGTTGTTGGCTCTCTTAAAATGTGGGAACGTGCTCCTGTAGAGTGAAAGGTGTGGGGTTGTTGTGAGGGGTTTTTTGTGTGTGATTTTTTTCTTTTTTTTCCCTTTTTTTCTTTCTCACTCTTTATTACATATGGTTTGGCTCTTTGTTCTTCTTGAAATTCCCAAAGATGTAAGATGTTTCACTGACTGTTGCTCCACTGAAATCTCTTCTGTGAATCATACCCTTGGTGATCAGGGTGCAAGTAGGATGTGGGGAAGGATATGTCTTACCAAATAAACACGAGAGGACTTTGCAGGAGGAATTGCATGAGCTTTTGCTTACTTCCTTTATAGTCTCTCTCTGCCTTTGCTACTGTGGAGGTTAATTGGTAATATTAAAAGCAAATTAGAGCTCCTAGGTGATACCAATGTAGTTACCCATTACTGCTCACAACCTTTGTGTGCTTCAGGGAAATAAATGACAGTGTTGCGTGCCTTGTGCCAGAAAGGCAGTCTTCTCACATGTAAATGAAACAGCTATTTCAGTACAATGGAATAGTTTCGATGTTGCCCATGTAAAATATACTGTCATCAACAAACATAAAAATAACTGTATTTGTCACCCCCTTTCAGAAGCAGTGCATTTGTGAGATAGAAATACTGATTGTCTGAATTCATTTGTGAATTCCCATATTTTCTTCAGTTTTTGTTTATTTAAAGAACTGTCTTTCAATGCGTAAGTGCCTAAAGGATTAAATACCAATTCTAAGTATTGTGACAAAAAAATCGCTCAACTTGTTTGGTGAAGAAGAACGTTTATTATTTTAAAATACTGACCACTGTTCTATGTCAAGATAGTGGTCCCAGCATGTTTCATGCATCAGTTTCTGTGAGGTTCTTACATGAACAGGTGTTTCTTGCTTCAGTACCAAAGCACACTTTTGCTGTTAGGGAATATCACTTTCACAATGTCATGGCATTCTTGACAATTGAGGATACGGATCGTCTCCAGCAAATCCACGGTTACTGGGGTTGTTCAGTTGTAAAACATTTCAGTTGAGAGCTGCCTGCATTGTCTCAGTATTTTTGTACAATGTAAGGCTGCAAGTGGATACATGGATATGAAAAATAGACTTGTGTGTGTGAAGAAACATGTGCCGAGGATTGAACTTTGCCCTGCCAAGTCAGAGGAAATTCTTGCTGTAGATTAACAGTATTTCTTTTCTAGTTCAGTGAGCAGAACAAGTGCTGGGGTCTGGCTGTGGCTTTCCTTGGCCATAGGCATTCGGAGGAGAGCAGTCATTCGCAGGAGACATCCAGCTGCTGTCAGACTGTCCCAGGAATGGTTTGAGGGAAAGATTCGAATCAGGACCCGTCCAGAGACAATTTGGGTATAAAATTGCTCTTTAGTGGTGGCAGAATCTGAAGTGGATGCTTGTGAATAATCCCATTTGCAGCCCTGGGAACACCCAACTGGCTGCAAGACTGGATGAAACAAGGAGAGACCTTATTGTAGTGATCTGGAATAGGGATCTGTACAGGTGCGACTTTATTTCAGAAATCAGTGGGTTACTTATTGGTTTTGCTGCTAAATAATTTATTTTCTAAATTTACAGATTTATTGAGTTACAGTGAATAAATTATTACCTGCCTTTTATCTTGCTGTTTGTGGGATGTTAAGGTAATTTCAAGGTGACTCACAGACAACAAGGCTTCCTGTTCTGATGGGTACAACTGTCTTGAAACGGTTTATATGTTGCTACTGGAACACTCTGGCAGTATCCCTGCAAGATGCATGGGGGTACCCAAGAGAAGGAGTTCCTTAAGATTTTTTTTTTTTTGGCCTGTTTGACACTGATATACAAAAGGTTGGTGTGGGCAAGGCCTGTTTCTGTTACTGGTGGTGCTTTGCGTTGAGTAACTTGGTGGTTGCTGGTCTGTATTTTACAACCTGCCAGCTCTGACTTTTTTTTTTTTTGGTCAATTGTGAGTCTCACCTATGCTTTTCAATGGTTTCATCTACTTTATGAGACATACTATCATCAACCAGTTTTGGAGTAATGGACCTCCTCTCTAAATTACCAATCCGGTATCCCTTGTATGTTGAATTGCTGCCTGTGAAGCAGCTGCAAAGTCAAAGCAGTTCACCCAAGTGATTAGCAGTGATGGTGAGCTGTGTTGAAAAAGCAGCTGGGAGGATGGAAAGGAACATGCAGGAGGTGACTGTGATGAAGGGGAGGAGCTGGACAAAAGGGATGCTGGGGCTGAGTGTGCGTGGTCTGTGCCTCAGCTGCGCCTGTACTGGGACAAGATCCCGTCTACTATGCCCAAAAAAGTCTGCCCTGAGATTTAGCAAGGGAGATGGCAGGTGCTGTCCTGGGATGATCTTGCAGCAGAACATTTTTGTGGTCTTGATCTTTTATGTTATACTCTTTGTTTGCCTGTGCCTAGATACATGGGAGGTCCCATTCGAGGAGATCTCGGAGCTGCAGTGGCTGGGCAGCGGTGCACAGGGAGCCGTCTTCCTCGGCAAATTCCGGGCGGAGGAGGTGGCCATCAAGAAAGTGAGAGATCAGAACGAAACAGACATCAAGCACTTGCGGAAACTCAAACATCCTAACATCATTGCGTTCAAGTAGGTTGTGAAATTTGTTAGAAACATACCTTTATCCGGGGAAGATCATTTGCTTATGTGCCCTGGCCAAGTTTTTAAAATCCACAAACCAAAGGTGTCATCCTTCCTCTCAAATTGTCACACATTCTCGCAAAAACAAAGCTATGGACACCATTCTCACCCAATGCTGGACTTTGCTTGCAGACTCCCCAGACGCCTGCTGTGAACCCTACAAATCAGCAGGGGTGGAAGCTGAAGGAAACACACCCCTGTCACGAGTGAGGTTCCTCCTCATGTCCCAAGTATGCAAGGAACATTCCCCTTCCTGCGCAGGAAGGATTGCTGCTAGCAGAGCCTTGCCCTGGCCGAGTAAATAGGTTACCCTCCTGCCCCCCTGATTGCAACCCTTGAGTGTCTGAAACTTTATCTCTACTGATCCTCACTAGCTGTGTGTTTGCTTTGACAGGGGAGTTTGCACTCAGGCCCCGTGCTACTGCATTATCATGGAGTACTGTGCCCACGGACAGCTCTACGAAGTCCTGCGAGCAGGGAGGAAAGTCACCCCTCGGCTGCTTGTGGATTGGTCCACAGGGATTGCAAGTGGGATGAATTATCTGCACCTTCACAAAATCATCCACCGAGACCTCAAGTCACCAAAGTGAGTCTTTAGCTACTTAAACATCCCCCAGTTCTGGTTGTTTTTTGTTTTTGTCTTTTTTTCTTGAGGAATAGTTTAAAGTTAGCTCAAAAGCTCTGTTATTTGTTTCCATGTTGACTCAAAAGTAATGAGTAAAGGCAATGAAACTCTTTGGCACTCCCTTCCTGTGCTGCAATTTGACAAGACTGAAAATTCCACCAGGGTCCTACATGAATAATAACAATCAGGAAATATTTCTAATAATTTGATGGTGTCTGGCCCTTTTTGAAAGTGGAATGCTCTGTTGCCTTCTGCTTTTTAATTTTTCCTATTTGTTCTTTTGTTATTTCCCTGGTTTTCTTCAATGCATCTTTCTCATTTCTCTGTTGCATTCTGACTAAAACTATCTGGCTGCTTATATTCTTATTCCCTAGATATTTATCACTTCTTTAGCCTGTGACTTGACTGTCACAGTGCAACAAGATAGTACTTAGATATGGTTTACAGTGCAGTTTAAGGTATAGCTTTACTAAAACTTTGAAACATCCCCAGATATAGTGAATCTTCAGTGACTTGTTAGTTTTCAATATTATCAAGATTGATTTTTTTACATGCACCATTTAGAAATGTATTTGATGTGCAAAACAACTACCCCAAAGAAAGTGAGTGCTTTTGTTTGTGAAAATGCATAATCTTTTTTCGCTGCAGTTATGGACAGCGTGGCTTCGTCAACTGTTTGTGTTGATTAAAAAGGGATTTATTTCCAGTGGTGGCTGCTCTACAAGAGAAATGGCAAAGTGCTGATCTCTTTATTTTTTTTGTTCTCTTCAGTGTTTTAGTTACACACACAGATGCAGTAAAAATTTCAGATTTTGGTACATCTAAAGAGCTCAGTGATAAAAGTACCAAAATGTCTTTTGCGGGAACTGTGGCTTGGATGGCCCCAGAGGTGATACGCAATGAGCCTGTCTCTGAAAAGGTGGATATCTGGTGAGTAGTATTAATGTTTAAGTATCTTCATCGTCTGTTTAACCGCTTGGTTTCCCAGCACTTATATATTCGGTACTCCTTTCTCATCCTAGGCCGGGGGATAGTTTGTTCGGTGTTGGACTATTCTTTTCTCCATTTGCCTAGGGTGCTGAACTTTGTTACTGAACCATGGGCTATAATGGAAAGAGAAATTACATTAATGTGTAAAAGCTGTGTGTTGAGATCTGAAGGTAGCTGATGAGACTCAGTTGCAGGCTGGATGTGTCTTGCACTAAGCAAATGCAACAGTTCTTCCCTGTGTCATTACGACAGAGCTCTCTTCCACTCCTGGTGCTCAGGGTCCCCTCAGCAACTTCTGCAGCCAGGGTGTTCTTCCCTTGCTTTCTACCTGCCTCAGGGCCACACATGAGCTGTGGGGAGGCCTCTACTTTCCTGCCTTGAAGCGTCTGACCACCTGTTGCTTTCTGCCTACTGGGCTTGGCCGTTACATGTACGGTCACACGATTATAGTCCAGCAAATCTAACCCCGAATCCAAGAGGGAGGAAACCAGGATACACTGTAAGAGTTTTGAACACCTATTTCCTTCCCAAGTGAAGTGTATTTTGTGTCAAAATAAACACAAGGAAAGGTTTAGATCTGCGTGCTATTAAGTATGCTTGAGAGAGGACTCAATCTTGGAGCTCCTTTGCGATGCCTCTCCACAAGTTCCAGGGTCGTCAAGGGAACACATCTCCATATCTGCATATTAAATGTCAATAGCCAGGACAAATGCCCTTCTCCCTGCTTGACAGCCAGATGAATTTTCCTTCTTGTGTTTTTTCAGCTTCAAATGCTGTCACCTTCCCTAAGCAGCATGAAGCTGCAGGTAAAGCCACGGGTGGTTTGGCGTGAGTGGAGTCAGACATCAGCCTGCTGCTGGTGTTTTAGCTCAGAGCTGAGTCGTGGTTTTAAGTCAAGATTTCCTGCAGGGACAGAGAAAGTATTGTCCTGCGGGGAAAGAGAAAGTCTTGTAATTTGCAGTATACAGCTCTTGTGCCTGCAGTGCTTTGCATGTTCATTTTGTGTGGATGTAGCGGGCCATAGCTCAGACGAATCTTCTAGGAGAAACTCTTGGATTGTTCTGGAAAGAACATGCACTCGCCGTTTGTCTTCCGAGTTGCCCCCTTGGAATCATAGATTCATGAGGAGGGATGGTGCTGGATTTCCACCCTCAGCTTTCTGTCCTTCAGAGTGGCTGATGTTCAAGAATATTGTGTGGAGTATCATGTCCAATAAAAAACAGCTGCTAGCTCTCCTGAGTGAGGACTGTGGGCTTTCCTTTACTCCTTTCCTCTGTGACTTAGAGATGCTTTGTGCATCTCTCTTAGAGGTGCTTTGTGCAAATCTAGAGGTGCCTTTGATACAGGTTCCTCTTGGGTTTGCTGCAGTGGTGATTGTGCAGACTCCTCCTTAACATCCATTCCTGCCCCAAGATGAGTAAAAGCGATGTTCATGATTGCTGACAACAAATGAGAACAGTTCCTAAGCTGCTTATATGCCTGCGCTCTCATCTTTAACAGCACACTAAAAAAATAAAATCTATAATCTTACCGGGAGTCTTGAAAATCCTTTTTTAGTTCTTGATCATAACAAAGCTGAAACCATATGGGGTTTCCTAGTAGTTTGTTCAGCCACCTGGATCCCTACTTTCCTGCAGCCCATGGAAGAAAAAAATGAGGGAAAGTGTTCAATTTCTGCTTGCTTTGTGTTTTATTCCCCCCCCCTCCGCCCGCCATGTGATTTGAAGCCACTGGGCTTTGGAAGTTTTTCACATGAGTTCTGTTTCCTGACTGATGGTTGTTCAAAAACCTCAGGCAGTTTATCCCTTTGATGTTCTTCTGTACTTAATAAAAGCAACTTGATATTAATAACGCCACTTTTCACCTGGTTTGACTTGCCAGAAGGTTTAGCAGGGTCGGAGTCTCACCGATGGATGGGGCATGCAAGTAAGGTGATCTGTCGGGGTCTGTAATTGAGATGGTTGTACCTCACCTCCTGTCGCAGCCTGGCTGTTAATCTGCAGTAAGAGTGGGGCTGGTTCTCAGCAGCTTGGTTTTTGTTTAACCTATGCATTGACTGGTTTGATCTCTCTTTACTGTTTTTTTTGGGTGAAGGTGGTAAATAAATAACTCTTTGCTGTTATAAATTAAGGTTTTGGTCCTTACTGACCATTTCACCAAGAAAAAAGAAGCAATGTGAATTTTCTTACCTACATCTTTCAGTTCTTGTAATACGGCGTTCTTTTCCAAGCAGAGTTCTCTCAATTTTTTCTTCCTTTAGCCTCCCTCCCTTCAGCACCGAAGAAATATCAGATGTGCTTTTGATGCTGACATTTATGCATGTTTCATTTGTTTCTTAATTCCTTTGTTTCAGTAGTTGTGCTGAGTCTCAAACTTATGAAATCTTACCTAGGAGTATACATAACAGCAGAGGGAGCTTTTGACTAGGGAAAAAAAGAACTTAAAATGTAGAAGCAAAACCACAAAACCTTTGTTGTGTTATCTCTGTAAGACACTTACCAGTTTGGTGTGTTCAGCAGTAGACGATCTGTTCTTACCAATAAGAACAGTCAGAAGTCTATCTCAGAAAAGCTAACTTTCCTTTTCATTTTAGAGGATTAAGATTTAATCTATACAGAAAATGTGCTTTTGGGATTTTTTTTTTTCCAGATTTTTAAAATCTCGTGAAGAAATAGGAAATGATGGGTGAAAAACGGTGTGGTTTGGTGTTCAGGCTAGTGCTGGGGCAGAGGAAGAAGAGTTACTTGATGTGTGAAATAGCTATTCTTGGCTAAAAGTACGTAAACACTGTTGCACCTACTTGCAATTTCAGATCAGACATATCTATTTCACTGTTTTGCCAAACAAACTGTTCTTTTCAAGCTCCAGATGTTTCTGTTAAATTGAATTCTCACAGAAGCTTTTATCCTGGTTTATTTCTTCATCAGGTCATTTGGGGTAGTTTTGTGGGAGCTGCTTACAGGAGAGATTCCCTACAAGGACGTGGACTCTTCAGCCATCATTTGGGGAGTGGGCAGTAACAGCCTGCACCTTCCTGTCCCTTCTACCTGCCCAGATGGCTTCAAAATCCTCATGAAGCAGACCTGGTAAGAGCCTGAACTCCACACTGTACAGACCTAGGACTGGCTCCCGACTCTTGCCAGTCTCCTAGTAAAACCCACAAACCCAGAATCGAGGTGGAAGTGTTGAATAAACCCAGAGCTGATGGGCTCTTAAATCCTCTCACAATTGTCATGAGAGCAGTAAGTTTTAACATTTTGTGTTCTGCTTCCTTATGGCAGCAGGCCAGGCCTCAGAAGGACATTTGAAACTTAGAGGAAATATGAAGAAACCTGTCTGGTTTGCTGGGTGGACAGGACAGGGGAGGAAGCGAGCAGACGCTGTTGAGATGGGCTGGGCAGGGGAAAGGAGTAGAACAGGAGAGAGGTGAGGGAGTAGAGCTTGATGGGAGCCCCGGCAGAGTGACAGTTACCCATGAGCTGCTTGTCCAGGGTGAATCAGCAGCAGAGAGTGTGAAGGTCGTCTCCAGTAGCTTTCACAGGAGGTGATAAAAGGTGGCCCTCTGAGAAGAGAAAAAGACCTGGAAAGAAAATAGGAGTAATGTTTCTTGAGGCTGGCTCCAAAGTGAATGGAAATGATTTTTCACTCTGAAACCCCCTTGTAAGTGACTGGCTTTTGAACTGGACAAATTGAAATTTGAGTTTTCTGTATGAAACCAAAATTTTGCAAATATAGATTTGGAAAATGCTTTCGTTTTTTTCCACATGCCAGATTAGAGTTGTGTTACTGCATTAATACTTTGTAACTGCTTCATGACACAAAACTTTAGTCTTTCAGTATTTTCCCTCTCAATGATTTTTTTTTTCCAGCCATTCTCTCAATGGCACAAGGGGAAAACCTGGCCAGAGCATCTGTGGATCTTTTCAAGTGGCTGTTTTCCCCTCTGGCCCTGAGCAATAGCAAGTCGGGCTGTTGCAGTATCTGTGCTCAGTGTGTTCTGCCCGGCTGTGCTTCCAGGCACGGCTGCGAGAGGCAGCGACCAGCTTGTGCGGCGCTGAACACTACCTACACTTGTACCCCATCTAGTGGAAGTGGTTGGTTGTGATGGAGTAGTGGCTGAAAAAGCTATTTCTTGTCCCGAGCACTGAATCTGTGCAGCGAGTCTGGTGGCTTCAGTCCTGAAGCTTGAGCGGTGGTCTCTCTCTTTTTTTTTTTTTTTTTTTTTTTTTTCCCCTCAAAGGTACAAGTGATTTTGGATTCGAATGGGGTTTTAGAGATGTTCACTTCATTACAATACTGTATAGGCTTGGGCATGTACTATGTGGCCACATAGATACATTTGGTGTTTGTAGATATCGCGTTTCATTGAATGTAAAATATAATTTCTCGTAGATTGAGTATTCCCATTATAAAATTTGGAAAGCAATGGGATAATGAACTGAGATCTGTTTCTTTTTGACACAACAACTTAGGAACAGTTTCAGTTCATGTCCTGTCTTTCAGTTTGTAATCTTGTTTTTGTATTTTAAATGGTTTTTATCTATTTTGTTTCTTTAGAATAGATCACCACGAACCAAAACCTGAATACAAAACAACTCTGGTACAATAAACTTGTACTCTGCAAAAGAGAAAATCAGGAAAGCTCCTTTTCTCTAATTTGTCAGCTGCACGATTTAGACAGTATAAACCCGTTCAGAAGGGTAGGAAAAGCTAACAGCAGTAACCTCATCTCATGCTTGGGTATTTGCCTGTTTTGCTGCAGGCAGAGCAAGCCTCGGAATCGTCCGTCCTTCAGGCAGACACTGATGCACCTGGATATCGCATCTGCTGATGTGCTGGCTACTCCTCAGGAAACGTATTTCAAATCACAGGTAACTGGAGAGTGGCTGTAGCCCATGAGTACTAGAGGTAGCTCCCAGGATCTGATTTTGGAGGCTACGTTAAGTACAGCATAAGTCTGTATCAGTGATTTCAGTCTGATTCCTGAGGAGAAGCAAACTGATGGGTATTTTTAAATCTTTTACCCAAGCTTTCACAAGCTGAGACATCTGCTGGTTTTAGTGAGAAACTCAGTGTTATCTCATTCACTTCTCCCTGAGACTGCTGACTTCAGATGTTCTGCTCGCAGCTGTTCTCCCAGTACTGTGGTGCAGGAGACCACGAGACTGCTGAGATCAGAGCTATTGCATTTATAGTGAAGAGGAGCAGCCAATGGACAAAGCTGTTAGAGGGCAGGGAAGGGCCCCTGGGACTTTCAAGGAAGATCTAAAAGTATGTTCTTAAAGATTCCTCTGAGTCCTGCCTAGTGAGCTTTCGTCTGCTCCCAGGGAGGGAATGAGAACGAAACCTTGGCTCCAGCGCAGAGGATCTGTGCAGTGTTGGAGTGTGTGTGAGGGAGTGAGTGCGCTTATTAAAGCTGCAAGAGCCAGAGCCTCAAGGCACAAGTAGGGTTAGTATCACCCTAGTGACAGTCATCATTGTCATGAATATAGGTTTCCGAATCATAAGTCTTCCTGTTTACTTTAAATGCCAAAATGGAAGAAAATGTTGTCTTAGGATGAAAAGAGCTTTAGGAATTTTTTAAAATATTTTTTAGAAAATGCAGATATATTTTAAATTTTCTAATCTGAGCACAAAATTGGAAATGCCATTTGAAAATGCTGAAGCTATAAACATGCTTCAATGTTGTTACCTAGAATAATTCAGCTAACGGAAAAAACACTTCCAACCCAACCTGTAATTTTCTGCAGGCACGGAGAATGCTGCCCAAGAGCTTTTCTTTGGTGCAGCCAGAGATGCCAGTCCTTTGTAAATACTTTGTAAATTGTTTCCCTAGGCTGAATGGAGAGAAGAAGTGAAGAAACATTTTGAGAAAATTAAAAGTGAAGGAACTTGTATTCACCGGCTAGATGAAGAATTGATCCGCCGTCGAAGAGAAGAGCTGAGGTCTGTTGACAGTCTTGTGTTTACTGCTCACTTTTCCCATCCAGCCTTCTCTTTTTCAGCTAAAGGAGTGCAGCTCCCTCACCTTCTTTTCACAGGGCATGTACTCCCCTGACTGTTTCCATGCTCCTAGGCCTTGTGCGTTGCTTGGCTGAGAGAAACAGTAGAAACTGTCACAGCTCTTGGGCAGTCCGAACAGTTTGCTTCAGGCAAGAGGGACGAAGGCTTGCATGTTTACCAGGGAATATTTCTGCCCGAGTTTCAGTGTTTGTGATAACAGCCCTGAAGATGGTACATCCACCTAGGTATAAAATGCATCTCGTAGTTTGCTGTGAGCTTTCTCTGCCCTCACACTTTCCAGAGAAGGGAACACAGTCCCAGCCCGCTGGGAGAGGACACACCATCAGCACACTGAAACTCATTTTGAACGTTAGACCAACTTAGAAATGAAAGCAGAGTGTTCTTAAATAAAGTTTTATCTTCAGTGACACAAATTTGCAGATATAGTTATGACAGAGAAACATAAAACAGCAAGTAGCAGTTTAATGCCACACTTGAGAAACCAAAGGAAACCTGTTCAGCCAGTCTGATGTAGTTATTGATCAGTGTTCCCTAGCCTTGGGGAGCTTTGATGGTCACATCTTTCAGCTGTGGTTCAGGATGTTCTCTGCAACTGTTCTGTAGCTTTAGAGGCACATTGCTTTTTATGAAATACAAACAGATTACTTCTTCCCCTATTTTGTTAGAAGCTGACTTAGTCCCTTCGTTGTGCAAACAGAGTGATCAGGGCTTGGCCAAAGGGCTTGTGGACGCGTGTGAGGTGTTTGCAGCTTCTCTAGTGAAAAGCATCGCCACTCTTCCACAGAATCACAGAAGACTGTTAAACACTTTCTAAATCATATCATTGCTGTGTCAAGCTCTTAATCGTCCGTGTCTGGGGATCAGTGCAAATACAGCTGGCAAATTTGACTTCTAAAAGGCCTTTTCCTGTGCTTTTCCTTAGTCTCCTCTCTTGGTCTGTGGACATCAAGTTGTGGAATAATGACTTTTCTGTTTTTCAGACATGCTTTGGATATCCGTGAACATTATGAGAGGAAGTTGGAGCGAGCCAATAACTTATACATGGAGCTCAGCGCTATTATGCTGCAGCTGGAGGTCCGTGAGAAGGAGCTCATAAAGTATGTATCTCTGGGCATCATGGCATGCCGTGCATGTGGCAGTGTGCATACAGGAGGAAAAAAAGAAACAGAACGCCACTTAGAAACGGATTAGTGGTGCTTGGAAATTTAATGTCCTCTGACAAACTTCTGGGGTGAAAAAAGCAGAAAGAAGCCCCTGAACAGTAGATTAGTGCAGACTGCTTGGTGCACATACCTTTACTCAGTGTTTACTGACTGGGAGAAAGGCACCTTTCCCAGCTGGTGTTGGCGTCATTTGGCCCCTTGGTAAAGAGAAGAGCAGTGCTATTTCCAGAATGTGCACCAGGGCCCTGTTACAACTGCCTGATCTCTGCAGAGAGAGATTTAGAAAATGTCTATGTCCTTTCCCAGAAGAACGTGTTTGTGTTCCACCCAGCCGTAGCTGCGGAACAGCCATGCTTTGTGCTCACAGTGGAGCTGTGTTTCTGTCCAGCAGGAGTTGCGGTTGCATAAAGAGACAGCTGATCTAGGTTGGTTTTTTTTTATTCTCCAATGTTTCAGGAGGGAACAAGCGGTGGAAAAGAAATACCCTGGGACTTACAAACGCCACCCAGTCAGACCAATAATCCACCCCAATACAGTGGAAAAGCTAATGAAGAGGAAAGGAGTCTCGCATAAACCAGGCAGCCAAACTAAACGGTAAGAAGTAAGAGCTGAGTTCTGTGCCAGGAATGAGCAGTAGATCCCCACTGAGGTGAAGAGGCAGCTTACTTCCCTTTGAGTCTGATGACAATGCAGGACAAGCCAAAAATATCCTCACACTTGGGCCTGGTCTGATCCTTAGAATCCCAATTGTTTAATTACCTGAAGGTAAAAGGGATGAATCCTGCAATCCCTTCTACCTGGGCAGCTCTCTGAGACCATTTGGTCCACAGGATTTTTTTCACGGATGATGGTGCTTTGACAGGAGGTTTGTGATGTGTGTCTCAAATTCGTAACTATCTGAGCAAGGAGCAGTTAGATTTGCCTTGACTTTAGTGGTAATAAGCAAGATGAAGGATTGTAGAAGTCAGACAGTCCTCGAGGAGGATTAATTCATTGTTGAGGAATTAAATTGGGATCTGAGATTTAGGAATTCATGCTGTCACAGAATCACAGAATGTTAGGGACTGGAAGGGACCTTGAAAGATCATCTAGTCCAATCCCCCTGCCGGAGCAGGAACACCTAGACGATGTTACACAGGAAGGCATCCAGGCGGGTTTTGAATGTCTCCAGAGAAGGAGACTCCACCACCTCCCTGGGCAGCCTGTGCCAGTGTTCTGTTACCCTTACTGAGAAGAAGTTTCTTCTCAAATTTAGGTGGAACCTCTTCTGTTCCAGTTTAAACCCATTACCCCTTGTACTACCGTCGGTTGTCACCGAGAAGAGCCTTGCTCCATCCTCCTCTTCTCCAAACTAAAGAGACCCAGCTCCCTCAGCCTTTCCTCATAAGGGAGATGCTCCACTCCCTTAATCATCTTGGTTGCTCTACGCTGGACTCTCTCCAGCAGTTCCTT
>NW_009723496.1:0-507 GCF_000703405.1 Apaloderma vittatum | reverse complement strand
ATCCTCCTTAACCGGACGGACCCAGAACTGGACGCAATATTCCAGATGTGGTCTCACCAGTTCCGGGTAGAGAGGAAGGAGACCCTCTCGTGACCTGCTAACCACCCCCCTTCTAACACACCCCAGGATGCCATTGGCCTTCCTGGCCACAAGGGCACAGTGCTGGTCCATGGCCATCCTGCTGCCCACCAGGATCCCCAGGTCCCTTTCCCCTCCACTGCTCTCTAATAAGTCATTCCCCAACCTACACTGGAACCTGGGGTTGTTCCTACCCAGATGCAAGACCCTACACTTTCCCTTGTGATATTTCATTAAATTTTTCCCAGTCCAACTCTCGAGCCTGTCCAGGTCTCGCTGGAGGGCAGCACAGCCTTCTGGCGTGTCAGCCACTCCTCCCAGCTTGGTGTCATCAGCAAACTTGCTGATAGTCCACTCAATTCCCTCATCTAAGTCATTGATGAATCTATTGAATAATGCTGGTCCCAGCACCGACCCCTGAGGCACTCC
>NW_009723495.1:0-22246 GCF_000703405.1 Apaloderma vittatum | reverse complement strand
CGAATGGGAGTACGGTGCTGCGTGGAAGAGTTTCTCATCCGTGCAGATTGCTGTTTGGCTTTACTGAGGCTTCTCGATGGTGGTGAAAGTGACGCAGCACATTTATTTCATAGAACTAGAATGGTTTGAGTTTCCAACTTAAAGACCTCAGAGTTCCATCCACTCCCTGCCGTGGGACACCTCCCACTAGACCAGGTTGCTCAGAGCCCCGTCCGACCAGGCCTTGAACGCTTTCAGGGAGGCAGCATCCCCAGCTTCCCTGGGAAACCTGTTCCAATGTCTCACCACCCTCAGGGCAGAGAATTTCTTCTAATGCCTAATCTGAGTTACCCTGCTCTAGTTTATAAACCTTTTCCTTGTATTTGTGGTGAACTTGTCTAGATCCCATCTTAAAGGGCTCAAGCCTTCTTACATTGTATGAGGTGGTACCAGGAGGAAGAAGGCACGTGAACTCTTCTTTTCTTTTTCTCAAGTCTCGCAACCAGGCCCAGTGGTTGTGTCAGCACTGAGCAAAGCAGCTATGGTCAGTAACGTAAATGGGATAGAGCCTAGTTCTGTTTGCTGAGGTAAAAGGCTGATTGCATTGGTTTTGCCTTAGTCTACACCCACCTTCCTCTTTCTGGGCATTCATAATTGCTGTTGCTTTGCAATAGTAAGGATCAAATTAATGTAACTTGATATTCAGAGCTGGGTTTAGTTGTGTAAGCAACATCACTGTGATGTGTGGTTGTGCTCCACACACACTGACAGGCATACTAGCATGAAAAGAATCAAAAGGACGTAAGCGGTACAGGTGGAGGTCGAAGATAGTTGCCATCTTTAGTTGCCAATGTTACATGTTACAAGACCACTATGACATGTTTCGAAGGGATGGTAGAATTTCGCTGATCCATGTGTCATGGCCGTAACGTTTTGTTGGCCCAGAGCATATATATATATACATTGTATATAAATAAAGAAGTTCACTTGACTCCTTACACTGGGCTTCGGAAAAGTTATTTCAGCTCCAGTTAGTCCAGGAGAGTAATAAGGCTCCCAAAGCTGTGGTTGGTCTTCAAGTTTATTTACTTCAAAGAATTAGGCCTTGAGAATTAGGTATTGAGAACACACCTTTGAGACACACCCTGTTTTTTTCAAAATTCAGTGTTACTTAATTAGAGGAATAAAGCTGCACCACTTCTGAACAGAGGCTCAGATAGGCCCATTTTTGTTGTCATCTGGAAAAACTAGCTACTGCATTCCTCTCCTTCATGTGGTTGCTCAGTAGCTCCTCCACTGTGTTCCTTATGGAGGAATGAAAGTCTAAAAATAATGGCCTGTTTGTTCTTGTAGAGCACCATGAAGGGCAAATGTGGGGGGAAGGAACAGGCAGACTATCATCTTGCATTTATTATGTTTTACTATTTAAACAGGACTATAACTTGTGATTAACAGCCTGTTCCAGTAGTGCCTGCAGTATGCTAAAGACTTTTCCAGCAGAAAGGAATAAAGAGTGCCTGGAAATTTTGTTCACAGTCGAAGAACATTTTATTTTATCAAGAGTTAGGGCTGGGCTGGCCACTGAACACTGTCAGATGCTCTAAACCCTCTCACTCCCCAAATGGGAAGGGAAAGGTAATAAGGCAGAGAGACTTATGGATTGGAAAAGAAAACTAAAACAGCTTTAATAAAGCAATAGTAATACTAATAAGGAAATAAAAAAAAAATACTGAACTGTAAACAAAACTAGTACTGAACCTGGCTCCCTATCGCCCCCCACCATAGCAATCCCCACTGATGCTGAAGAGCAGGCAGCACCAGGAAAGTCTCAGGGTCAGCAGCAGCTGGCTAAAGAAGCTGGATTAAGGACACATGGACTGGGATCAAAGGCAGAGAATTGGACAGAGCCCTCCTTGGACGCCGGCCACTGAAGAAGAGGCCTTAATCCCCGTGATCCCTCGATTTTATGCTGAATATGACATGTATGGAATGGAATACTCTTATTGGTCACCTGTCCTGTCTATTACCCCCCAGAGGTGCAACCTTTTACTTCCTTGTGACCTCTTTTACTTCCTAGCACTCCCAGCGTGGCACACAAGAGCCAGGTGTAGGCTTGGTCACTATAGGAGCAAGTATAAAGGAGAGCCTTTCTGCACACCAATCCCTGGCAGGAACTGTAAACATCAGGTGTTATCACTGCCAGTAGCACACACTGTCAGCATAAAGATGCTGCTGACTTCAGAAAGTGCAGCCTCTTAGAAGAGAGTGAGCTGAAAAGTAAAATCATTGAATAGACTTGGTTCTGTTTAGCTCAAACCAGGACAATTTTATGAGAACAAATTGTGAAAGATCGTACCAATTATGTCAATAGAAACAGAAAGATAACACCATTTTAAAAAACACAAGACAACGTAAAAAGACATTAAAAGCAGAACTAGAGTCACTGCAGTACCATAATGTTGCCATAAAGCTGAAGGTAGACAAGTTGTGCTTTGCAATAGTTCCCAGACTCAAGGATTAATGAAAGCTTTCTTGAGCAGAGGTCAGCATATGGAATCAAGCCCTATAGCATCATATTAGTTGTACAAACACCCTCAATCAGGGTGAAAGATCGAAGAATTTTAGAAGTCCAATTTTTCTTTACATCATCCCTGTTTGATTTTACTTCCTTGAGAACTGAAAACAAAATTTAATTTCTGATCCCTTATTCTGCATTTTCCCACACTGATATTGCTAAAGCATGTTTATACCTAAATAAAAGGGGGATTTTTTGAGGGACCTCTTTAGTGGGTTTTTTTTTAAAACAGAATGGCTGTGAAGAGCAGTAACAGATATTGTTGTAACAACCATGTTAAAGCTTTTTAAGACTTTTTTTTGCACTCTGCAGAGTAAACATGGTTTTTTTAAATGAAATTTAAAATTTATGACAAGAAGAGGTGTAAAGAGGCCTGCTGTAGTGGGTTATTCTTTAAACTGCGTCTATGTTAATGCCTGAAAACTGAATGATACTCATATAAATATGTTTTATTTGGTAATTTAATACTATAGTGCATTTTGTAATACTGTATATTCAGTCCCTTCCATTGCACTGACATTCAAGTATGAATCAGAACTCTTGGATTAAAGCAGAGTTTTCCATATTCTCTTGTTCTCTGTTTTTTTTCACTCTGGTTTAGTTCAAACAACACAGCTTTAAAGTCAAAGTGCTACATGGAAAACACATTTAGTTACCAAGGAAAAGTGTATTGACATGCAGATTATTATTTAAACATATATCCTAATAAGAAAAAAAATGGAATAATTGGAACAAAACTGTTAAGTAACTACCTAAATAGCTTACAACATTGCTAGTAACCTGATTGCTGCTGCATACAGAAATCCAAATATTGATGCTTGGTGATGGGTAAAATAAATTGATGTAGCCCAACTGTATAAATCTTGACTCAGCCTCCCTTATGCCCAGAGAAACAGTGTTAGCATGAATGAAAATAAAACCAGTGTAGATGGAGAATAGCTCAGCAATTCTCTGCACTCAGCTGTTACTTTTAGTATGGTCACTCAGTCATAATCTAATCAAAGGCAAAAAAACATGAAGGTCCTTCACCCTAATTAATTTTACATTTTGAATTACTCTGGGAAGCCCATTCACATCAGGTTGCAAATTCTCCCAGTGTACAGGACTAAGACTGAAAAGGGAAATGTGCAGCCCTTTTTT
Organism: Apaloderma vittatum; assembly: GCF_000703405.1. Classification (NCBI taxonomy): domain Eukaryota; kingdom Metazoa; phylum Chordata; class Aves; order Trogoniformes; family Trogonidae; genus Apaloderma; species Apaloderma vittatum. Next base: position 18,552 of record NW_009723495.1, on the reverse strand, counting down.
TTTAGCTTCATTTATGGCATCTGATGGAAAACACAGTCTGAAGGGATGTGGATTTGAGGCTTGGGCTGGGGGTCTTTTTTGATTTTTTGTAGTTTTGCAGTACTCTTGCTATTTAGACAGCCCAGTGTCTAGGTGCAGAAACTGGGAGGCTGCCTACATATTTAGTGGAGAGAACTTCCTTCAAAACATTATTCAGCATGTTTCAGTGCAGGGCACCTGACTTCATTCACTTTCTAGGGGAGCAATCTCACTCACTGAGTATAATGAAGGAGTGTGGCCTCTGACCCGAGTTCTAAACTGGTACCTAAAATCAAGGAGTGTGAAAGTACATCCTGATATTCAGTTAGACATCTAGTATCAAAAATACTAATAAACCATTTGACATGAGACAGAAAAATAATTTGACTTTGTGAGTACAATAGGTACAATGAAGTGGGAATAAGGATGAGAAGGAATCTCACCCAGTCCTAAATTGCTTTGATTTTCTTACATTGCGAATGTAAATGAGGTGTAGTGACTAGTTTCGTTCTCCCTGGGTGAGCACATCAGTGACAGTGTATAGCTAAAGTGAAAAGGGAACATGTTTTAGGGGGATAATGGAGTACTCAAGTTTTGGCTTTTCAAGATAAATTACTTGTCTTTCTTGCAAGTTGGAAATTAATTGTCTTGTAAAGTTACTTGAAAGTGAGATCCATCAGCTACTTCGTCTCTAAGTTGGCTTATGAGGTTTTTTTTCAGTTTCACACCACCTGCCAGGAGCTTTTTTCTCTTCCTGTTTTCACGTTTGCTTTTTATGAATGGCAGAATTTTACTGGTTATTATGCTACCCAGTTAACATACTTATGTTTCCAATCTTGATTTTTAACTTTTTTTTAAAGCCATTTTGGTCTTCTTTTAACACTGATACTGCTGGAGATAAGTCCTTCATTGTTATATATTACTAATATGTATATGGCACACACAGCATGTTCCCTTTCTGGCACCACACCTATTCAGTATGTTTTGCAGGCAGCTGTTTCCTTTAGATTGTTTTCTTTCTTCTCAGTGCAGCTTTGAGATTATAATGCTGAGATATATGATGTTTTTGCATCTTACTTTTTCTCTTCAGAAATTATTCTTATTAAATTTATTCTGCTGCAGTATGCTTTGAAGTTTTCTTACATGGCACTTGTTACCTGGTTCCAACATGTATTGTTGAAGAACATACCTATATGTCACTTGCGTCTCAGAGCACAGGACAGACTTAGTCTTTGCATTCATGTCAGCCCCATTTATTTGTGCACATAATCTTGCAGCTTGAAAATGGAGACAACTGTGCTGGATTGACTTAGTGGACAAGCGCCTGGAATATGTGAGCCAGTTACACAGAGGATTTCTTGAAATCTACTTCCCAAACATGGAAGGTAGAAACAACCAGACTGCTCATTCTCTGCACAGACAAGGCAGAATGCTGCAGCAGTTACAGTAACATAACCATGCTGAGCAGGGCCTCTTGTATGAGTAAACTGGCAGTAGTTACCACAGAGAAGCAACCATGCAATATTAGAAGAGCCTAAGGAGGACCTTGGGTAATTTTAACAGGAATTGGGCAGATATTTAGTAAATAAAATAAATAGAATACTTTCTCTTGGGTCAGGGCACACAGTTTATTCCAGAAGGGCATGAAATAAGATATATATTTCTGTGGGGCTTTATGTAAGAAAAGAGAGTGGAAATAGAGAATTGACTAACAATGAAGATTCCTAAAATTTGAAGTATTTGCGTCTAATTGCAACTCCAAGTCTTTGAATGCTGATACATCTCTTTTTGCCAAAGCCTTTAAAAAGCTTAATTGTGTTTTTGAAGTAACTTTTCAGACCAGACATTTAACAACTCGGATAGCTATGTGTTTAGGCAAACTGCAACCAAACAGGAACACAGAATCATATAATGGTTCAGTTTGGAAAAGAGCTTACAGATAATCTGGTTTCAACCTCTGTGCCACTAGACTAGGTTGCTCAAAGCCCCGTTCAGCCTGACCTTCAACACTTCCAGGGAGGGGACACCCACAGCTTCTCTAGGCAACATTTACAGTGCCTCACCACCCTCAGAGAAAAGAATTTCCTCAATATTTAGTCTAAATCTACCCTCTTTCAGTTTAAAACTACTACCCCTTGTGCCATCACTAACCTTTGTGATAGAGAGTCCCTCCCCAGCTTTCTTGTAGGCCCCCTTCAGGTCTGGAAGGCCACTATAAGGTCTCCCTGGAGTCTTCTCCAGATTGAACTGCCCCAACTCCCTCAGCCTGCCAATCATTGAATACTTTTCTTATAGTGAATGTACAGTACTCAGCTATTTATAAGCATTGTTAAAATAATTTATTTTCTTCATGACTGCACTTCTAGACAAACCTTTGTACAAAGCAATACTCTCCTTCTATCTTTTCATCCTTCTGAAGAACTCCAGAGCCAACAGTATTATTAACTGTGTATTGGAAGATTACTGCTTCTGCAACTGAGAAGGCAAGGTCTCACAGAGTATAGTAGAGTCAGTGAAAGCTGCACAACAAGCTCAGAAAACAGGTAGAACACTACTGATACAATGGACATTCGATTTAAAATAGTTGATATGAAATTCTAGTAGAAAATGGATTTCCAAATTTTATCAGGCTGCCTTTATGTGTGGTAGAAAGCTGCTGCTAAGAAGGCAGTAAAACAATCCTGTCACATCTGTGCTGTCTAGAAGACTGAAAGAGAACTAGATATTAAGCAAGAGAAGGAACGATTTTTGAACGATCTTGATAAAAACAATGTCTAAGCACAGAGAGTGGGGTTCCTATCTAAAAAAGCATTTAGTGAAACAAAAGGGCTACTAATCTGAATAATATTTCATTTAACAGTTTTTACATTTAAAATAAAAAAGGACATTTCAGTAGAACTCTCAGTGAAGCAGGTTTAGAATTACTGTCATCAGGAGATAAAAAATATTTAAATGCTTCTGTCCTGATGTAGTGTGATTTCTAGTGGAAAGTTCTTACAAAGAAATTCTGTACTATTTAAAGTAATACATCTGTCATGAAATTCAGGTCCCTACTAGGACCTAAGGGAGACCTGGTCTTTTATGCTCAATTTATAAAGCGTTATAGTTCATAGACTGATTTTATCAGATGTAATTCTATATTACTCTTCATGAACAAGCCAGGAGTTAAGATGTTTATTAATTATCTTCAGAAATTTCTTCAGGCGTAATTACATTTCACTTCTGTTCAGCTAATTTATTTCTTTTTTTTTTTAGATAGTTTATGTCAAAACACAATAGCTGAGCTTACAGTGGATGTATTGTAGATTATATGTGGACTTTGAAATATAATTTTTACCTTCTTGCTAAGAACTGCAGCATCTTTGAAGAAAATTGATTACACGGTTACTGCTTGAAAAAATGACTCACTACACACAAATCACTCTGAAGACAAATTTTAAGCTGTTATGATGTAAAATGTATTTATGTTCGTTGCTTATCATTTTTAGTTTTTACGATTAACAGTAGTTTGTGCAGAGATCTAGTGAATATATTTCATTCTTTCTAAGGAATGCCTCATATTTTATTCCATATTATATGTGGAAAAACTGGGGGCTTTTTTAATCTTCTGTTCAATTTATTAGACTAAGTTATCTTTTACACTCTAACCTTAACTGTATTTTTTTGCGTTCTCTACTCTATACATCCTGATGCACTTAAGACAGTCTAAGAAGCTGAATAAGCATTTTCTTTGAAAGTTTGTTCTGTTATATATAAGAACTCTTCTGATGTCAAAGAAACTAAATGACCTTACAACTCAAATTTCCTGGACAGAGCAAAAGGTTAAATAATCACCATCTTTGTATCTTACATGGATACAAGAATAGATGTATTGGAATTTGCATAAGCTAAGGACTCTATGTTTTGTCAAAATGGTTTCATGACCTTTTTTTTCTATTTAAACACCCAATGTAATTCATTTGTCTATGTAAGAAAGAAAGATCCTTAAGATCAAGAGCAGCAAACCTAGCAATTGATATGTGAAAATAAAAGAAAAAGATATACTAAGTCACTAGTGTTTTATGTGCCTAGGCACAGACTGAATACAGAGTTATTCGCCAATGTCAGTAAACAGCCATTTCCAACATAGCAATGTTCAGATTTCTGATTTCTTAACATTCTTTAAGGACACATTTTTGTAGATTCTCAGAGTTAGGATATCTTCTAGGAATCAGTTTTTGCAATTTGTGAAAATGAAACATCTATTAAAGAAAAATTATCTACAAAATTTAACCTGTCTTCAAGGTAATAGTTAACATTTTTTTCTAGATTTCTATATGATATCTTTCTTCTGTGTGTCACTTTACCTCTGAAAGGTGGAACTAGGTTCTAGTTGCCTTATGCCCTGTGAAGTATGTTTTATGTGCTAAGCAGAACACAATGTCCTATGTCTTCTCAGCCTTGGCAGCATCTGAAAAGAAAAAAAAAAAAAAGAAAGAAAAAGAGGGTTTATGTATCTAAGCACTTCATTGAAGTGGAAGAATTTTAAAAAATCTAAGCCAGGTTTCCAAGGCTAATCCAGAGTGTTAGGTTAATATTTTCCTGTTTTGCCAATGGACAGGGTCAGCACAAAGGACACAGATAGCAAGTTAAAGAAGTAATGACTGAAATAATACAGCAAGAATAAAACAAAACAAGGTAATGCACCAAATTATTACCGCATAAGGTTAACTGTAGTGATTGAGAAAGATACATCACCAGTTGCCCTAATTCTTTACCATCCTTTGGATCCATAATCATTGGGGAATCTCAGTTGCAGCGAGGATTTGGAGAACATTTCCGAGCAATTCAGAAGTGTGTCCACTTGTAGGTGAGGTGTCCAACACTGCAAGAGGATCCAGCTTTTTATACTGTTGAATAAACAAGCTTGCATAACTTCAAATGCAGAAACATCTGGTTTCATTCTCCTTTTAGATTCCACCCAAAGTCTGGCCAGAGCTCAAGGAGGGACCAAGGGAATTTCTTTATCTATTTGGCTTTGACCACAGATCTCCAAACGAGGCCAGACATCTGGTTTCATGGCCTTGACAACCTGCCTCTAAACAAGGGAAGATATACGTTCTCATGGTATTTTATCTTTGCTAATGGTTATATTCTATCTAAGCTACATCTTTCACTAATGATCATACATACTTCACTAATGATCAGATGCTAATATTATGTAATGTTTGGCTTGGAGGTTCGTCTAGAGGTCAACTTTGGTTTGAGGCCTATTTCTCAGGCCTCTGTACTTCATGCCCACACTCTTCTATTTCAGAAATGGCCCCTAACTTTCAGAAATTTTGTAGCATTTGTGTTGTTTCAATGGTATACCTGAAAAAAGAATATGGTTTTCTTCCTCACTGAAGCCTTTCAGACATGACACTTTGCTTTAGTATAGACAGTCTAACAATAAATGGAAAAAGTAAAAACTTGAAAATGAATGAGATGTTTCCATGTTTATAAATAATATTTTAAAACTGCTTAGTGAAAGAAATTCCCAAAGTGTTCAGAAGAGCTAGTAAACTGAATACTAGAATAAGTATTTAATGTAATTAAGTATATTGAGATAGTTCTTGGTGTTATTCTCACTTAATGTATTAATCAGACTTTAATTATGACCTCAAGATTGGTATTTCTTACAAGAGAAATACAGAGTATCCTTGGCATCTTTCTCCTCCCTTGTCCTGCACCCTTTGCTATCAAACCTTAAGGAGGTATGCCATACTTCTTTGGATTCATGCATCTTGTGCAGGGCAGGACTGAAATTGGCAATCCTTCCAGTAGCCACTGCACAGAATCATGGAATAACATAGCTTCTTTAACAAGAGTATAAAGCTTTTGTAGTTTTCTTTGTAGTTTTGAAATCACCACAACCTCTGGTTCCTCAGTGGTTGTATAAGATTCATCAATTTAGCTTTAGTTGAACTACACAGTAAAGGATGAAGGGGGAACAAGACAGAACCTTTGAGGATATGTAACTGCTTACCAGGGTCTGCTTTGACTCTGGAATAAGGGGGTTTTTAAGATTTCTATTGTAACCAGTAGCTCTTTAATCTAGAAAATGTGGAGTAAGAATCTGACCTACGTATATGGGTCCATGTATACGTCTGCATTATATGCAAGACACTTCATAATAGCAGAATTTAGCTAACAAGAATGTCATTTACAGAAAACAGGATATTTTCTTCATTATCTAAATTAGATTGTGCAAGACTGAATGTATTTTTTAAAATAAGTGGTTTTATGACTCTTAGTATGGCATTTGTTAACGTAAACTTATGGACACAAACTAATATACACCCACATTTCTAGTGAGTGCCTGTGTTCAAGTTTTTCAGAGTCCAACCTGAAATGTTTTAAGCATAATTTTTCAGAAATGATGAGATCCTACTACCTCTACTGAGCTTTGCCACTGCAAGTAGTCTTGAAAAACAACTGTCTCTTCAATACACGGGAACAAGACTAATGATTATGTCTGAAACTTCTGGCAACATCTGAGTGCCACAGATATTACATCAAATTCTGTGAACATCTGAAATAAATAACCACAGTGTATGGACCATCACACAGAACTGTAATGTTTAAAAGTGGAAGCATATTCAGCATTTATATTCCTTCCCCACCCTTTTAAACTCCATTCATTGAGTTCTAATAAAATCTTGCTTGCTCATGGTCTTGTTTTCCTATTGCTCAATCCTGCACTGAATTTATCATAATCCTATGTTTAAAGCGTCAGCCTGTTGCCATGGAAATGACTAAATGGAAATGGCTAAATTTAGTTAGAACTTCATGACAGGTTCAAACACAAAAAAAAAAATGAGACTGGAAAGGAAAAAAGATGTTTAAATAGCAAAGCTTAGGTAAAAAGCTAAATGGTAAAAATACACAGAGATATGCAAAGAGTAAAGGGATTTATTAAAGTCTGTTGAAGGAAATCCTTCTTTAAAATTTTCTCTTTCAGCTACAGAGTGATGTTTTTAGAGTTGTATGTAAAAAACGTATACAAGCCTGTTGTGAAGCTAAGCTTTCTAAAATTTTACACCTCGAACTGTCACATATACCGAAACAGAAGTTACTAATTTACCAACTAAGTTAGCAGGAGGTTAAATGTACTAACACAAAGTAGGCACAATATCAAAAAACTTAACTAAAGGAATAGGAAAATAAATAAGTTTTAATTAATAGATGGTACATATACTCTTTGTTCCTTGTTTTCAGCATTTTCACAAAGTGACATTTCTCTGAGATAAGAATTGGCATCCTTTTAGTCATTTTTAAGATATCTAAGAATTCAGATTCATGGACTGGCTGAAAACTTCTTACTGGCTCTATTACATGGTCTGAATGATTTGTCTGACAGAATATGTCTTGAAGAAAAAATGCGCTTAGAAGAGGCTCAGTGGCACCAAGTGAGCTATTTTTCCACTCTCTGTATGAAATATAACTTGTTGTTACACTGTTATTAATAGAAAACTAGCAACAAAGGTAACAAACAGATTAAGGGTAACAATCAGTAGATCGAAGGATTTTTGGAAAAATATGAGAAAAGGTGCTCCAATCTTCCAAATATATTTGTAAAAAACCCATTAAGTGGCAATTTTTTTCATAAATATAGGACTCAGGAGCGTTATAAACAGGATAACATTTTTAAAAATAAAAATATATTGTTTTCCTTAGTATTTCCCTTTTGGTTAGCTTAGATTTTTTGCCACTACATTGCTTTTTGGTTATCCTACTCTTACATGTCCACCTTTTCTCATGGACAGGTAGGTTCCAAAAGCCTGCAGAACCCGGCAGAGCAACTAAGTGTCCTAAAAGTTGGGTGTTGAAATCCTCTGTGCTGTGATACCTATCTCCCTTTTTAAAGAATTCAGCAGTTAATTTCACTTTTTGTGCTAAAGTGGTGAATATACAGTTTGTGTGAAGTAACATGGGCCACAGCGCTTACATTAAAGATATGTCATACAGGTTGACCTTATAAAAAAATGCAGGTGAAGCACAGTGTAGGCCCTTTCTGTTCTGTCCACTTTCTGTTAGAGGGACAAATATGCCTAGATTTTGCCTAAACCTGGCATCAAGAGGTGGTTGGAATGTACAACTAGACCTGAGTAAGTCAACAACCACTGTTTACATATGACCTGGGAGATCTAAGAAAAATAAATAAATGTCCTTCATTCTATCCGTTTGATTATTGTACAAGATAAATCTGTAGCCCACTTCTTGTTTTTCATTTTGTGCAGTATTTGAATACTTACCCTCTTACTAGCAACAGCTGCATATCTAAGACCTTAATCCAAACCCCACTGGAATCAGTGGGGAGGTCACACTGACTTTAAGAAAGAAGTGAGTTGAGCTAAGATACTAAAAGGAGAAGCTTGTTCTTTGAAGGGGGTGGGGGGAATGGGGGGGAGGAAGTACTCTTGGCAATGTTATAAAGTTGGAGGCATTCTGAGATTGCTTATAGCTATCATACTCCCTCTTCATAATAAGAAAAAGTTCATGCCACCTAAGATTAGCTTGTAAGTATCTAATTGGAAGCCAGGCATGAGCTTCTTCCAGTGAGTACTTCATTAAATTTACAAGCATTCCCACACACACTTGCATGTGGGATGCAGAATAGAGACATTTAACTACTTGGAGACTGGCTTTGGCACAGAGCTATTCATCCAGATCCACTGTTTTGTATTTTATTTTTCCTTACGTGAAGGACAAAAGCAGAAAAGTATTTCATGTTATAGTCTGGTGCTGCCCACATTTGTCCACCTGCCCACATCATAAAATGGTTTACAATTGTAATAAATGTAGCCATTCAGACTAATATTTGCCATGCTGAATTCCTCAGACTTTGGCTAAGTTCAAAATAGAAAGGTCTAATCATTTCTAAGACTGGCCTTGGGAGGAAATTCATTGCCTTGAAAGATATGCCAGCTAGCCTTATGTGTCATCTCCATGTCTTGTTGCAGAGAACTACACTTTGTCAATGACATCACTGGAATCCTGAATGCCAAGGATATGCCTTTTGCTAGCTTTCTACCTTTCTGTCAAAAGTCATGTAAACTGGCTAAGTTGCAGTATTTGGAGGGCTCACAGTTTAGAAATGAGCCATGTGACAAGATAGGTATGTTCTGGATAAAAATGATGCCTTGTGGTAATATTGAAGCAGTGTCATAGCAGGAGTTAAATCCCTGCAAATATATGTTCTTTTTTTTCTACTCGGTTTAAAACCAATTTTAAAGCTGCATTTTATATATAGCGACTATAACAAAAAACACAATGTTTTGTCTTTATACATTGCTGCTTTTTTTCCCTCAGTGGAGCAATGAACAGCTATAAAATAACAAGTTATTCATATAGCTACACAAGATTCTAAAAAAGTAATACAAGTAACATGATATGACCTGTTAACATCAGTTCAGGTCACGTCATCACACTTATCAAAGTTTGCAATAGCATATAGATAAACGTGAAAAAAAAGTTTTGTTTTGAGGTAGGATAGCTATCTATATAAGAGACATCAGTATGAAGGGAAGAATTAGGAAACTCACTTAGATTTTCAGTTTGTATTGTCCAAACTCATCTCATGAAAGTTTTGAATGAACAAGGTGCCAGATCAATAAATTCCACGCAATGCTGGGCTTGTCAGTCATAAGTGACTTACAAAATTTCACAGGGAACTTGTCGATGACCTTGTTGTCTACTTTAATCTGCATCTCTAAGAAAATCTTGTGTACAGGAACCATAGGTAGCAGGGTTTCCATGAGATCAAGTGGAAAGAAATAAATGCTGTATGATCTCAACAATTCCAATACCCCTGGAAGATTTTTGTTACAAAGGAGTGGATATTTTTTCATCCTCTTCCAGGAAAATTCCAAAAGAGATTGTAAGACCTTCAGTTTTCCCTTCTAATAAGCACTAAAAATGCAGGAAAGGACTTTCTGTAAAATTAAACTTTCACCTTTGACCTACATATTTATTTTTTTCTTCTTAATGACAAATTACACAAGAAAAATGACATGCATATACTAATGCTTTTTTCCCTTAAATGGTTTCCTAACATGCTCAGATTCAATTCCGCAGTTATGCCTTAACATTACTGGATATAATTTTTGTTATGTTACAATGCTACTGAATTATTTTATTTTATACACTTCGGAGTTTCCAAAGATTTCCAAAAAAAGTAACTCTTTTTACAAGACTTGGCAGACAAATGATATAATTTTGGAAGGAAAAAAGAAAAAAGCTGTGTTTTAACTGACCAAACAGAAAACATTTATTCAGTTCTTGCATACACTGGAAATTTTTAACACATAACACTGTAAATTCAATAATTTGGGGTTCTAAATTAAAGCAGACAACTGAAATTGAATTACTGTTGGACAGTTCATACAAGGTGATATTTTTGTTCATTCAGCTCTACGAGAAAGTAGTAGAAGACCTCCAGTGTGTCTTCAGATGCAATTAACTTTAGAAGTATTAAATATGTTTCAAGATAAACACAGTAAACCCCTGGTACCACTGAACTCAATGGCTATATTCCTTTTAACTACATTAGGGCCAGGATTTCACCTTATTTTATCCTGAAAAAGAAATGTTTCCTTAGGATTTTGTGTATAATTTTAATCTGAATTTTGAATATTTCTTCTGTCTCCTCTGTATTTCTGCTAAACTAGATGTACTTCCTCATAAACCATGTTACTAGAAAGACAAAATGCAATTCCAATCCCCTGCATTTAAAGATGACTATGGATATTAGCTGCTTTGAGTACACAAAAACATTTTCAGAAAATTTTCAGAAAATATTAGTTCCTCACTCTGAAGAAGCCATGCTCCATAAGTAAGGTATTTGAAGAAGGATGACAGATCTAAGGAAAGTGAAGATGCTGATTCTAGGCAGATCTATCTTTACAGTGGTACGTAGTACAATTAGAAAAAGAAAACTTGTATTTAAACTACATCAGGAAAAACATTTGATTCGTGTCGATGAAAACAAGTAGGGAACTATCACATTAAGAACAAAAATCCAATGATTTCGCATTTTTTTTATTAATCTGGCAGCATAGTGAAGAATATGTTCTTTTGCATTGATTGTAGATGGGATTTAACTGGCTTTTTCAACAGTAGTGTCTGTGACTCACTGTCTGAAATCAAACTGAGGAAAAGGCTCAGGAAAAAATAATGTCTAGTCAAAGGAATTACAAATTCCTTTTCTCAAGAATTACATTTACCAAAAAATAATTTATGCATTTTTTTACTAATACACCTTAGCTAATAAGTTTCAAACACACCTTTCATATTATAATTGTGAATTATCAGTTTTCTGATTTTTCTGTGTTTTTGAGATAAATTAAGTTCCTTGTTAGATCTGTATGCAAATTTTGATCCAATGAGCTAAAGCTTTTTCAGAAGAGAATTGAGTCTTCTTACCAATATAATTCTTTTTGCTATGCAGTACAATAATAGTAGTAATAAACTGACATTTCAGAAAGGAATTGATGAGGTGATAAAGTGTTTAATTAGGTAGGAATTGGATACAGGTCAAGATATGATAGCAATTCTAAAAGATAATGAAAATAATTTATAAGTGAAATAATCCCTTCAAAAAGTGTGATTACAATAGACACATATTTCTTAAATAGAACCATAATTCAAAAAGCACTCAGAGAACATAGCTAGCTAAACCACCACCTGACATTTTCATGTGTTATTAGGGAACAATAAGTTTTCAATATTGGCTGAAGTCAGGTCCAAAGTGAATCATAACAGCCATATATGCATTTTTACATGTTACAAAAAAGAAAACATGTCATCTAATTATATTAAACTTCACTCTGTAAGATTTTATATATAATGACGGTGATAAAGGTGCAATAAATAAAAGATTTGATGAAATGGACGTGGAAAGAAGAGTAAAACACTAGCATCTGATGAAAGCCATACTGGAAATAGTAAAACCATCTTGCCCTCTCTCATTAAGGACTGGGAGTTTGATTCCGTATTCCATGTACCAGTGACTCCTGCATCATCTCCACTACTATATATATTTTAGTCATACGTTTTAGTTTTAGACAATACGACAACGAACATGGAGTTGGATTCTATGATCCTTATGGGTCTCTTCCCACTTGAGATATTCTATGATTCTATGATTCTATTATACTGCTGGCAACGGTAAATCTGCATAAAGCTGTTCCTAGGTTGGGACACACATGGTTTGTATAGCTATAGATAAGCACATGAATTCCTTGATGATTATCTAATCATGTCTTTGGTTGTACTCATAAGACAGCAATCCAATCAGCACTATTCCCAAGTACATTGCAAATATTGATTAATTTTTATGCATAATGATTTCTGTGGCAGAGGAGGTTTGTTGAGGAGGTTTGTTAAGGAGATAAGAATCTAGGGCCAAGACAGGTTACAAAACTGCACAAAAGTAGGGCTAAACAAGCTTCAAGGATTTAATCTATTTATCCCCTTCGCTCTCCACCAAAGAACATCCTGACAAATCCTTATCTAAGGTGCTCTTAAAACTTTCCAGCAAAAAAGACGTCACAGCCTTCACAAGTGAGTTGGTCCAGTTCCTCTTAACCCTTTCTGTGTGTTCCTCAATGTCAAGTTCTAATTTTTCTTGATGTTGTTGAAGCCTACTATTTCTCATCTTATCGCTCTTGAATAGACAATAAATAATTACTTAATTATTTGCAGCAACATTTTATGTACATAATGATTCTCATCTGTATTCTTCTTTAGTCTTTTCTTACTTTAGGTAAATTCACCTTAATTTTCTCAATTTTCTGTATAGGTTCTGCATTTAATGAGCTCCTTCTCATGGCCCTATTCTGAGTCCTCTGCTGTTGGTTGGATTTTGCTGTATGTTCTTCTGGAATGTAGTGTCCAAAATTGATAACACCCAAAGCTTTAATAATGCAAAATTTCTACCTGCATCTTGTAAACGTTCTCTTGTTTATATGTCACAATATGCTTTTTTTCCAACAGTATGATCCTGTTAACCCATGACCAACTGGTAATCCATTACAAGTCACAGATTGCCCCTGTGGACACCTATCATGAGCCAGTTGCTGCTCATCATGTAGCTGTGCAATTGAATATGCTTGTCTGAAAACAGTATCTTGCAGTTACTGCCAAATATCATCCATTTACTCACTTTCTCCACACATCCTTTCTCCGATTTTACCAACATAATTTTGAATCTTAAACCTGTCTTCCACTTTACAGTCTCTTTTAGCTCCAAATAGTCTGCAGATTTAATAAACACATTATTACAATTTCATAGTTTTAGTGGAAGTATTTAACAGATTAAACTAGGTGCAGGCTACTGCAAAATCCCTCTTAGTCTAGCTTTTGTTTAGCATTGGAAAATCATTGACTCACCATGAAGAATTGCCATACTGCTGCTGTTGCATCCGCATTTTAGCAACTACACCTTGTTCTCACTTTTCTAGCCTAGTATGCATCTGTCGTGTGAGATGGAAGACCCTTACAGTACTCAAGATATATATCATCTATTTATTCTTCCCTGTCACACAGCCTGTTCCCCCGTGGTAGTGTGTTCATTATGAGCTCCTGTTTGTTCTCTCCTGTTTCCTGACTAATTTTCACATGTTTACAAACAGATTGATCCATGATTTTTGTTTGCCTCCTATTTTCAAAACCGGAAATGTATTTCTTCTTTTATATTTTTTTTTCCCAGAGCATCACCACATTTCTCAAGAACAGCTACTGAGATAGCTTTGGATAATGGTTTAAGCAGGAATCACACAAATTCATACTTCGGTTTCAATAGAATCCAGAGCTGAAAGGCTTTTATCTCCACGCATTCTTTGGTGAGCATCCAGCTCATTGATAAATTATCATGCTGTCCTGTACAGGTATTGTCTTGTCCACATGCTTGCATTAACTTTATTAGAAAGTACTAATACAAAAAAAAGAAAAACCTCTAAATTTTGTCTGCAGTATCTGTAATTAGTTCCTCTGTTCTGTCCTGTAGCAGAGCAGTAATTCCCTTCCCAGTCTTACAGTGCTGATGTACATGTATGTTTCTTGTTCTTGTTGGTGTATCCGATTTTTAAGACTGTTTCACTATTTGCATACCTTGCTCTCTGCATCAAAACATTATTACTAACTCATTCCAAGAATTTGCTGAGCAGTCTCAATACAGTCCTCTACTTTCCCGAAAGTCACACAAAATTTTTGCAGAATTTAGTTGAAGTTAGCTCGGTTAACCACAGAACATCTTTCTGCTGTGAAAACCCAAATAAAGATAATCATGCATTCCTTGATCTAACATGTACAACCACCCTCCATGCAGTTTATTTGGAGGGTTAGAAGTAAAAATATTCTTCCTATGTTTTGAACTATTTTTGCTTTTTCCATACTATCAGACCTTCAAGCCAGATGGTAAGGGAACATAAGCAAGAGAGCATTTGCCATGACTAAAAGGCATAGAGGTTGTTTCAGCTTGCTTTCTTCCTGCAACATTTTGGATATGAGAGTCCAACACAAAGTTTACCAGACAAACCCCTTAGATTTCAGTGCATATCATAACCTTGGTAACAGCAGTATGAGACAGAGTATTTGGTGTGTTGTACATTCATAGGTCTGATCCACATGCTTTAATAATGCCATGGAAATATAGATCATTTGCCTTACTTTGTCAGTTACACAACAAAATTAATAAATAATGACATGATAAATCCTACGATTATTTTCTTAACTGTACATCATATTCTATTTAGTAAGGCATGACTTTAACCTGTGGTCTGAAAGACTAATCACTGAGAAAAACCCTCTGATTAAAATATACTCTTATTTATAATGTACTCTTAATGTTCCCTAAATCTTTAGCTGATGACTGACATGGGGTTTTTTGATAATAATATATGCTATGTTATCTATTTGCTTTTTCTCTAGAAACATCTGTGAAACAGAAGGGATGAAACTTTCTCTTAAAAATTGTGGGAACACATAAAATATACAGTACACTTCCTGTTATAGAAGGCTATTTATTAGTCTAAATACTTGTGCAATATTTGGCAAATGATCAAAACTAGCTTTTCCTGATGTGTTTACAATGTTCTAAATTAAAAGCAAAGCCCATTTACAAGTGACATTTGTCATAGAAACTGAAATGTTTCTCTCATGCTGCATGTGGTTGTACTTTCTGCTTGACAGGATAAGCTCCAAATGTTGAGTACAAAGTTTGCAACAAAGTTCTTGTGAGAATTAGACTTCCATCTAGCAATTCTTGTAAGAAGAACTAAAGGAGTCTTTCCCCTAGTGTAGAATTTTTTTTCTATGACTGTATGTTTACTTAACTTTCTGCCTGATGCTGTTCTTAATCAGCTACACTGAGAGAAAATTCTTTTGATTTCATTGCATATTCTATTGCTCTTTATCCCATTTTAATGTTCTTTCCCATAACCTTTGAATGGTAAAATGGTCACAGACAAGAACAGAAGAGCTCCCATTTCTCTAGTGAATGCCTCAGAAATGTACTAAGGCATAAATTTAGCAGAAGTTCTGAACAGACACTCTTATGCCTCAAACTGTGAAAAAATAGCTCAGAGTGCTACAGAAATGCATTTTCTTTCAATGTTGCAAAAATTACTCAGCACCATATGCAAAACATTTTCTTTTCAACTCAGATTCAAAACCTGTTATACAAACCTGTTTATTAATTATCATTATCGTTTCCTAAGGGATTTTGAGTAATTTTGAGGGAAAACTGGGTTGGTTTATAATAACAGCTTTTGAGTGAACTTCGCCATTACATATGTAGTCAGAACCCATGCAACACTTAATATGTTGCACAGGAAAAATGTGCTTGGGTCATGTTTCATGTTATAAATAGACAGATAGGCAAACACATACACTGTATCATTTCCAAGAAAAACACTTCATATTCCAGTAACTTGTCCCTCTTCTCATATCTCAGATTTAGTAATCTTTTTACTGAGTTGCAGTCTGCCCTTGGACTTTTAGTCATCCTTGAATTTAAATAAAAATTACTAGCATCTGTAGTTTTATTTCTTTTTTTTCCTTTACCTAAGTGCTTTAATAATCATGAATGGTCCTGATTGAAATTCCAATGAGAGAATCTGCTGCAGTTCAGGAAAACCACCATTTGCCATACGCAGGCAACTGCCCTGTGGGTATTTTAGTACTGTAGCTGCAGCTAAATCAGAGACTAAGTAAAAAAGTGTGTATAAAAAATCAAAATTGTCCTGTGTTCCAACCGTCGAGTACCTCCCTAGGGAGTACCTCTCTAAAGACCACATTTTGCATTCTGTTTCAAGGATTAAAGTGGCAAAAAAAAAAAGGTGTGTGGTTTTGTTTTTTTTCTATGAAATAACTACAACTTAATTAACTACAGTTTTTGGAGCTAAGAATTTTCAGAGATGGTGCAGAAAATATTTAACAAAGCTGATACAGACAGTCCAGGAAAGTAGAACTGAAAGCTAGTTATTTCACCATGTTCTGTAAGGAGGGACTTGTATAACAAATAAAAGTATGGACCAAACTATCAAGTCACAGTTACAGAGTGAAGAATACACACTGTTGTTGCTTTGCCTTCTCTCCACTTCCAGCACCTCTATTACATTGCACAAAATGATTCTACCATAACAAAATGAGATCCTTGTTGAAGACTGAATTCCATGTCGTTCGTCTGATGTAATACAATGTTGCCAGAAAAATTATGCCAAATTAAATCCACAGTAAAGTAGTAGAATTGAGATTATCTCACTACACAGGAGTCAGGAAAAGATTTAGATGGAAAGTATTCTATGTATATAGGAACACATCGTAATACTCAAATTGATATTGAGATACAGTCTCATGGACAGGAATAAACAAGGAGGTCAAGCTTCTTTAGGCTCAGCTCTACATACTTTTATTTTTTAAATTCAGTTAGGATTACTCATTTATAGTTAGACACCCATAAATGCTGTTTGAGGAGATACAGAAAAACACAGTAACGATGCAGGTAATTAAAGGAAGAAACATTTCAAACTGAGCAAGGATGTTGAAGTCAAGAGAACTGGCCATGGCTAATCTGAGATTTTATTTGAGAGTTGCTCATAGGACTGGACTAATAACTCTGTGATTTCCTTATTTTTTAGCAGATAGCTTCAGCAGCTTGTGGAAAATTTGAGCATTTGGAATCTGAACTGACTGCAATGGGTGGGAAAATGAAACAGCTTCAGCTAGATTGCTACTGGTACAGAGGAAGGCTTTCTGAGATTTGCCCATGGGAATTGACAGGAGGGGAAAAACATCTTAGTCAGTGATTGGGTCACATGCACTAATCACTCTTGAGCAGCAGCAGCAGTGTATTTTAGGCCATTGTTACCCTGATGTGCATCAATGTTCTTTTAGGAAAAATGCCTGCTTTCAGCCATGTTATAAAGACATGGTGTAAAGGGAGGAGATCTTGGCATGGAGTCTCCAGGGTCTCTCTGTAATCTCTTGAGGTCACATATGAACAGCAAGAAGAGTGTCTCCTTTATGGAAGATACACACATCCTACTTATAAACTAATCATCTGAGTGTGAGCTAAATTTTTGTACAATCTGACGTGCTATTTAACTGTTTATCACACCAAGTGTGGACTAAGTGAGAACTTAGCAGCATTCCTTTTAAGGTAGATAAGTCAATTTCCTTCTCAATCATAATCCTGCACCTCTTAAGAACCTTCCATGCCTGTTAATAGTAGCACTGATGTGTTACTTCATAGGTAATTAAGAGAAATCTCTGCATTGGTATCCCTTTTCCTTATGGGAGATTTCAATGTCCCAGACATCAGCTGGGAATACCATACTGCTGTGACACACAAGTCTGTGAAATTCCTTAATTTCTTGTCACATGTAGTCAGGGAGCAAACTAGGAAAGATGTCCTCCTAGAGTTACCATTTGTAAATATAGAGGATTCATGGAAGATACGATGATAGGTGGCTGTCTTGGCCACAGTAATCACAAAATGGTGGAGTTTAAAATTTTTGGTATAATGAGGAAAAAGTTCACCAGAGTTGCTGTCCTGTGTCTCAACAGAGCAAACTTTAAGCTAATAAGGGATCTAGTGCACAGTGGCCCCTAGAAATCTGCTTTTGAGAGCTTAGGGTCCACAACTGCTGGTCAGTCTAGAAGAACAACCATTTAAAAGCACAGGAGAAGGGCATCCGTTTATTGCAAGTCAGGCAGAACACCAGCTCAGTTTAACAGGGAACTCTTGGAACTCAGGGGGAAAAAGAGATTGGATGATCTCTAGAAGCAAGGTCAGACTTCAGAGGAAGATTACAGAGATGTAGTTCATGTATGCAGGGAGAAAACATGGAAGGCCAAAGCTCAACTAGAGTTGCAAATGGCTATTGTTGTACCAGACATCAAGAAGGGATTTTTAAACTATGTTAATAGCAAGAGGATGCCCAAAGAAAATGTAGAACCATACTTCTCGAAGGTCACAGAATGACAGAATCACAGGATTGTTGAGGCTGG
>NW_009723494.1:26546-47602 GCF_000703405.1 Apaloderma vittatum | reverse complement strand
TGCTTTATTTTTTTTATTTTTTTTATTTTTTTATTTAAATAAGGAGAATTCTTTCATATGGAAAGAGCTAATACAATCACATATTTGAAAGGAGAAACAATAGGTACTGAAACGAGGAGAAAAGGGCAATAAAGAGTGTGCCGCAACTGGCCAACTGGCCTGGTGATTCCGTGGTTCGAGTTCCGGTCAGAGTAAAAGTTTCCAAAAAATATAAACAGGTTGCACGTTACACAATTATCCATCGTCTGCCCTTTCAAATATCTGGTCTACATGAAAAGACGAAGAGAGGAAAGGCCAAAAAAAAAAAATTACTATACAGGTCATGAGGTTAAAAGCTTTAAGGAGTACAATATCCCCTTAAGAAACAACAAATGCAATTTATACAGAACCAGAGGAAGGATTCCAGCTAAGGACAACGCCTGGAGACATGCGAAGGGTGAGCGCCTCACTGCTGCTGCTGTGATTCCCAGGGGTGCCAACAGGCAAGGCTGTGGCTGCAGACAGCTCGAGGAGCCACCAAACCCCAGGAGGTGTCTATGGCCACTAGGAAAATATGGTAGGTTTTGGATTAAAACAAATAACAACAAAAAAGTAGCAGGACTGCTGCAGTCTCTTCAGTCAGCAGGTCCGCCGCTTCAGCAAAATGCACCTTTTCTGTCCGCAGGCCACAACTAAAGTAACCTGATGCCTGTCGTAAATTAATTCTTATTCACTAATGCCTTTTTCTTACAAGGAAACTGGGCTGCTGTCTGTCAAAAATAACCCACGCTACAAGGAATTAACCTGTGCTTATCCAGCCAGAAGCAAAACAGAAGGTTAACAAAATGCAACAGAACAAGATCTTGGCATGCAGTGGTGCTTGCTTTAAAGGGAATATAGTAGCCTGCCAAAAGGGGAGACATAGCAATAATGCTAGGCTTGGTTTTTAATATATTCATAAATACACAGGAACCACAGGGCAGCTTGTAGCTTTGCAGCATTCTTGCAAGGAAACTGTTAAATGGAGTGCCTCTGCGTGAACACAAACACGTATGGCAGTTCGACAGGCTGCAAACACATCCAGAGTCACTGACACTGTACAGCCGTCACACGGCAGAGCCAGGAGTGAATTATGGAAGATCAACAATAATACCTGTTTCACTGGTGACTGTGCTGCTTCCACTTGTCATTTAAACATAAACTGGAACCTTTTTTTTCTTCCCCTTCCTTTTTTTCTTCTGTAATTCAATTTTTTGTATTCTTTTAATTAATTAAGAGCTAAAAGCAGGCTGAACTGGAGAAGAAAGCAGCACTGAATGCAGCTGCTAGGCCTTGAATCACTGTGTGTAAGAGAACTGATCACACACATGCTTCAGACCTTCAGCTGAACAAAAAAAGCAGCAGTAGTCAGCCTCTCAATATTTCTGCTTCACCCACTGTTTCCAAAAACATGGATTCACCTCTCCCTCCTGCTGCACACTTCTTAGCAGAAGGAGCCCACAATTTGGTAGCTGATTTCCAGTCAAAGCAAAAGCAACTCACAAAAGGAATAAATCATTAGGGCCCAACCTTTCAGCAGTGGAGACAGCAAGCAGAAATATCCCCTAATAATCCATATTCACATTCTATTCATCTCCATACTCCTCTCTTCCTTAAGCTGAATTTGCACCAGCATGCCAGCACCCTTGGCATTTCTGCACCTTGAGGATGAGAGGCTTTCCTTTTGACTCAAGAGCACCACAAACCGCACTAACCTTACACTAGCTTTAAACAAACAAACAAAAATATATGCCAGAGAAGAAGGATATTGCACTGTAGAAATTTGGGCTCTAAAACTGCTTTCTATCACACAAAACTCCATTAAGTGAAAAAGAGTCTTGCAAACTGCAGCTGACAGTCACGCAAAGGTGAGGAATGGAATGAAGCTCACATGCATTTCTTGGCCTTTCCTGCACAGAATAGTTCAGACATAATATATAAATAGAGCAGTGAAACAATTACTTTTTCACCTAGACCTACAACATCAAATACGTATAAATAAATTCTAGTGTTTTATTCTGTTGGGGGAAGGAATGGAGGGGTTAAAAGAGAAAGAAGGGTGACCTTTTTCAACAGGAAGTATTGTAGTTCTGATAGCATTTACACCAGAGGGGACTGCAGTAACTTGCATCTACCAATAACCCAGTTTCTCCAACACTTTTGACCAGTCTAAAAAAAGTCATACAGGCGGGAGGAAACTGGTTACCGTCTTTGTAAAGCTTAAGTAGTGTGTCGAGGGTAGGAAAGAGATGAGAAGATGGGGGCTCGGATAAGTCTCTTTAGCCGTTACAGTTAGATTCTGGGCTGATATTAGCTAGGGCCAGCTGGGCAGAAGGATAATTAGAAAAAAACCCAAACAACCAAAAAACCAGACAATTCTGTTGTTCATGATATTCCAAGGAAGAACACAGAAAGGGCGGGTGGGATGACTTACTGGTGGAGCAATCTTTGGAAAATGTTGGGAGCAGGACTAGCAGATGAGGATGCAGGTCTGGGAGATGCCTGAAGGCTGGGGGAGTATCTGTCACAATCTCAAACCCTGTACTTTAAGGAGGACGCTAGAGAGATGCTGGCACACTCTGCTCTGTAGTTAAAAATCCACAAAACATGAGGAAAAAAAAAAAAAAGAGCTTTTATCTTGCTTAAAGTACCATCCTATCCCTTTCCCTCCAGGTTCTCTGCCATTGTCAATGGGGACACCTGTGGAGAGGGGACATATTACTATGTCTAAGATTAGGTTTCTAAGCTCTTTAAAGCTACCGTATAAAAATCTTCTTTATACCTAGCTTAAAACTTCAAATGCATCCCTAGAAAGTTACACAGGATCTTTCCTAGAAAGTGGGGGAAAAAGCAAACACAGAAACAAGAACACCTTTCAGATCCCTTCCCAAATACATTCTTTGTTCAAAATTATCTTCTTTGGAACCACCAACAAATGACTTGCTGCCACCTAGCAGAGGCAGACGGCACAGCCAGTGAGCAAGCTATCACCTACTGCAGAAATGAAGTTTTCTTTCCCTCACTTCAGAGTGACCAGCCTACTTTACATCTTGAAAGAGCTAAACAACACAAACCAAGTTAGCTGAAAATAGTTCAGTTTGCTTAAGACTACTTCCAGCTGAAGGACTCCAAGCGCTTGCAGGAACTTGTAAGTCAGTCCTAAAAATCTACATACACACACACACATGCACACACACACCAAAACCAAAGGAATAAAACCCAACCCCCTCCCCACTGGGACCTTCCTTCCATCAGATATTGGTGAGGAAACGTGAGGTGACGACACCGTACGTGCTATATGCAACTGCATCAGAAGTAAAGAACGCTTTGCTGTTCGTCTGGGGAAGGAGAGTAAAAGGACTATTTCCAACCGCTTCTGTAACCATGCGCTTCCAACATAAAAAAGGAGGTTCCAAGCGTGCTAAAACAGCTGCTTTGCAGAGGGGCTCCCCTACCGATGCATTTCTACACGTTTTAGAAAAGGTCATGAGTTACGAGGAACAGAAAGCAAGACTTGGGGAGAAGGGAGAAGAGCAAAGCTGAGGAGAGCAGCCCCAAGGGATGAACACAATATAGAACAAGTCTCAGGAGACATGAAGAATTAGAACGGCCAAGTTAGGGAGCATAAGAGAGCATCACAACTACAAAAAGTAGTCCATACAGACCCGTTGGCTCTAGCCAACTCTTCTGACCCATGTGTGGCGAGGAGCTTTTTCTTAACAGATTTTACATTTCGTAAATCTATGATTTACACTTCGTTGTGTGTTTGGCAGTCACTAAAAAATCCCAAACCCAAAAAAAACCCCAACAACCTAGATCCAGACGAGCTTGCAACAGAAATTTCGTGTTTTTTTTTTTTCCTTAAAACGAAAACGCCACATTTTGTTGTGCACAAGGCACCCCAAAGCTACAATTAAAGTGGTGCAAGTTTCAAGATTTATGCACTGATCTACTATATACCTTTAGTACACACTTACTTCTAACGCAAGCATTGCTTCTAGCTTAAAACAAAAATACTGCAAAATTAATGAATGCTGTAACTGTCCTTTTTTTTTTAAAATCAGATAATCTGAAAGGCTAAATCATCTGGGGAATATATATCCAAACAAACTCAATTCAGAAGAGCCATGATACTTAGCACAGAACCGTATATAAAACTAAGCAGAGTTTTGTCAGAACATAAGTTCAGCTCAAGGGAACTCTTTTCTGGAAGGAATGAGGAAAGCAGAAGAGAGAGGGGAAATGAGAGAACATATAAAAGTTCTGCTATAAACAAAGATATAGCTTTTTTGTAAAAACCTCAGCTGCCTTTAAAATGAAAAAAAACCTCAAACTAACCCCTCTCCCCCAGTTGCCACTCTGCTGAGACAGAAGTAGGGAAGGAGAAGGACGGGCTTTGCCAAGTGAGCTATCACAGCTACCTGTGGATGGGGCATGGGAGTGTGGGGGGGAAATAAAAATAAAATGGCTCGAGCCACTTAAAAGTCACATGGTTGGTTTGTTTCAAAGCAAGCAGGTCAATGTCATATCCACTGTTTCAAACTGCTTTGTTGGGAAAGGGGCTTGGATGATGTCGCTGTAGTCAGTCAGTGTGAGGTGGGGAGAAATCTGGTGAAATTTTCAGGAGATCCAGTGGGGTCCAGTCTAAGCTGCACGGCCTCTCAGGCAGCAGGACCAGCTGGGCATCAGAGGTGCTCCTAGGCCTTGCTTTCCTCCACTTTGACTGCCTGAGGTTTGATGGCTCCTGTGCGCACTGGCTTCATCTGGTTTGCGGAGGCTGTTTCCTGAAGCTTTACTGCTCCCAGATTGGCTTTATTTTCATCCACCCGTTGCTTTGCCTTTTGACATGGAAAAACAAAGCATTAGCTAGCACAGACCTCTAGGCAGATAGAAAAAGCAAACCATGACCACCAATCATGCAAGACATCAAATTTGCTCCAGGCACTTTCTTCTGTCACACTTTGCTATCCTAAAACACCCCACACGTTAGGACCCTGTAGTGTCTCACATGCCTGGCAATCCAAATAACCCATAATTCAACAGCAACCAACAGGGACACTGTGAAGCAGGTCATCCCCTAAGCTCTCCCGACTTTCAAATCACGCAGCATTGCTCTTGGGCTCAGCGTAACACCCACCTACCAACCCTCTCTGCAGAGAAAATAACAGCTCCCATATCCAGCTTCACTACACAGGCCTTTCTGCCACTCCTCTTAAGTCCACGTATGACTGTTTATTCCACCAGTATCTGCTCTTTTATACCACATACTGACGTACACTACCTGTTGTACATAGTGTCCTTGCACAGAGCCCATACTAACTGCTGGTCCAGGTGGCTTCCCGCTTGGGCTGGCAGAGCTAGGCCTGGAAATCGAAGAGTCGACAATATTCATGGAGTAAATTCTACAACGGAATGAGAACCTTATTCATGTGTGAAAGAAAAAAAAGCAGACAGCAGAAAGCAGCAGTAGACAGGACATGTGACTGTGCTGTGCACATCAGTGAGCTCCCCCACCCAAAAGACAACACACAGATTTGGTTAGTGAAAAATAAAGCAAATGCTTGTCCCAAAAGGCTCAATCACCTGAAGGTCTGGTACATCTACACATAAGCACCTCTCATCTTGAAAGGATCATGCTGGCAACTACAACGTTCATTCAATGATCTCAAATTTTCCACCTTAACGAGGAGCACACAACAGCACACACCAATTCCAATTTGTCTTTAAGCCTCGGTAAACAAATAACTTCATGCACATCCACAAGCACAAAGGGTCAAGTCAGACACACGCTGGCCCACACTCAGAAATGAAAGCCATGATCCTGCATTTTCATACAAGTATCTGGACCACAGTAAAAACTTTCTGCACATGAAAACCCAGGCACCTTGTACAGGGACAACAGGTGCAACATGTCACTGCAAATGGGGAACACTACTGCTTCCTCACTCCGACTACAGAGGCCAAGTTCTTTAAATGTTTTACCTGTACGGATGTGGTGATGGTACAGACCCTCCGGAGGACATGTTCTGTTTACCATCGGAGAAATGAAACCCTTTCATCTCCATCTGGGAGGACTACAGAGGAAAACAAGTGAGAGAGTATCATCTTTGCATTCACAAATCACTCATTACTTCATGTAAACACTGAAGTCAAATCTTTGCCCTTCTACCCATTTAATTGTGCCCATTAAAAGAAGAAACATTTTTTCAGGTGAAGAAAGTGAGGCTTGTATGAGAAATAATCTGCTTGTATTAAATCAACAAGCCAGCAGCACAAGCAAACCTGGAAGTTAAGTGCTGTGCTCTCTCTCCCCTATATTAGACAAACTTATGATACGAATCCATCAAACCAGACATGACATTAATATACCTACTCAAATGGACAAGCTTCACAACAGTGTGAAATATCTGGGCAGTATTCCAACTGTGTCTGGAGCTCACCACCCCTCAAGCATTCTGGGGAAACCTGTGTAAACATGTAATAAAACTGGAGACTCCAAACTGGATCAAGGCGGGATGTGGCTCCCTGGAAACAGAATGATGACCAGCAGCCAAAACCTGAAAAACTGCTGGCCTGCACTTTGGAGATGAGGGGGAAAGGGCTCCTTCATTTTAACACCAGTCTTTGGCTTTGATCTTTAAGGATCCCAAACAAGCCAGTCTCCCCTTTAACAAGCAAGATCCAGGAGCAAAACTTCAATGCAGGAGGGGTTAATGAATGCCAAGATGAGCACGAGAGTTAATCCTTACCTCCCTGCTGGTAGCAAGGACCGAAGGCTGGGACCCAGGAGGGAGGATTCTTCGGGGAGCTCCTACAGGCAGGTTTTGCCCCTGAGGAAGCTGGATGGACTGCGGTAGAATCAGGGGCTGCTGGCCAGAGCCATAGCGGGGCAGAGGAAGCTGGGAGCCAGGCACAGGCATCGTTAACTGCATGACAAGGACACATCGTTAACTCGATGGTGGCACCAGTCTGGTGTTTGACACACTGTCCCCTAAAACCTTGAAAGCACAGCACTGCTAAAAGGAAGCTCACAAACAGTGCAGTCTGGCACAGAATAAATGCAAATCAATGCAACAGAGGGCATTCACACCGAAATGTATGTTCTGATAGTGCTGCCAACACCCTATCAGTTAGGTTTCTCACACCACGTCGATGTAACATAACTGCACTCAGACACAGGGCTTTCCTCCTTGCCTGCAACTTCCACCCACTTTTTCACTTTTCCTCATGGCCGCTGTATGGCTGTATTTTCTCTCGATACGATGACAGCTCCAGACAGCTCGTTGTCAGGTATTTTGTTTGCAGCTTTGATACCCAAACCAGAAAGTCTGCTACGCTTTCCTTACAAAGCATTTCGAGGTCTAGATCTCTAGAGAAAGAGATCGTGACCTCGCTCTATGTTCTGCAGTGAGCTTCCAACTGATGATGGCAATAACTAAAAGAAAGTTAGAAGGAAAAAATAACCCACAGCTCAGGACTCAAGAGCCACCTGTCTCCTCTGATTTATCTGGCACTTCTCACAACTGCTAGATTTGGGAGGTTCTATGACAACACTTTGTAACAAATAAATAAATAAATAAGCCCTAAGGCTGGCAGAAGAGACCAAGTTGCTAGCTTATGATAGATAAAGTATTTTTTCAAATATTTAGTTTTCTCGTGTTTTCCTCAGCTAACTTATTTTCAGGATACTCTTCTTGTCAGTCATAACATAAAAAATCCTTCTTTAAATAAAAATAAACCTTAACATGTTACACAAAATGACTTTGATGAAAATACCCAATTTCTCCAGAGAACTGGAACGTATGTCCACAAATACAGCTCTGCTCACAGTAGGATTCAATGTCTTTATCTGAACTATGCTTTACAAAAACTTTTTCACACAATGAAATTCTTGTTAAGATGCTGCTAAACAGATCAGCAGAGGTTGTAAAAAAGACCTGGATAACAAACGTATTGAGAAGATAGATTAGCTTTTAATAAAAGATCCTAGTTACTCTGGAAGCCAAGTTAAATCTGCAGATGATTGGGATTTGGCTCTCAGATGATGTACTTTTAGGACAAGTATTGCATCATGGCCTCCTACGCATGAAGCACTGCAAGGTCTGATCTGCAAGAAAGGTCTATTTAGAGGGCAAGGACTTCGTGTTACAAAGTGAGATCTCAGCAGACAGAAACGTAATTAGCAAGAATCCCATTAAATAACGTGTAGCATGTTTGAAACAGCGGTTCACATAATAGATTCTCCTGGGGAAAACCTTTTGCCTCTTTAGAAAGAGCTTAGTTCACACAAACACGTGACTCGGCACAAATACTAGTTTCAACCCAGTCTCAGAAACAAGCGGCTGTTGAAAAACCTGTAGGAGAGCGCCTCCCAAGCCCTGCTCCTAACCTGCGTAAGCTGCGAGTCCATCATCTGGGAGGCTCCCATCCCAGCCGCCTGGTTTATCTGGCCTTCGTAAACCAGCGCCTGGCTTCCATTCATGGGCTGATAGGGGGACCCAGACTGGGTTTTCACCACTTCCAAGGGCTGCATGCCTGGGAAGGCGGAATACGGAGGCTTCAGAGCAGTGCCTCCTGTCAGGACCATGGTGCTGGGCTGAGACAGACTGGGGTGCATATACACCTGAGACCTGTGGAAGAAAAATATGCTCAAGTCATTAGACAGAGAACCTTCGAAAACTATACACACACACACACCCCGCCCCTGCCAAACCCTATCTGGGCTGTAACCAGCAAGTGTTTGAGGTCAGGCTGGACTGAGCTTTGAGCTACCTGGTCTAGTGGGAGGTGTCCCATCCCTGCTCACGGCAGGGGAGTTGGAATGAGAAGATCTTTAGGGTTCCCTCCAGCTCAAACCACTCTGATTTGCCTCCCGCTTTGAGAGCGCAGACAGCACAACCCAGGAACTTTCTGAGAATGGTCTTTGCCACTGTCCCATTAAGAAACACGCTGTGGAGAGCCTTATGTGCCCTGGTATCCTTGCGCTCAACCCCGGCAGTGTTACCAGGGGAAGGAAACAGCACATCAAAGAAGGGAGAAGGTAAGATGAATGTGGAGTATGTGATCAATGTACACAGCCATCAGGAATGTAAGAGATTAAGAAGCCACAAAGCAATGAAAAACTCAGAGCAGTTACCTGAAGGGCTGTATGGAGCTGTACATCTCCTGGGACTGGGAAACAGGCAGACCACCCCTCAGCCCAAGCTGAGCTTGGGCCTGTAAGGACGTGTGGAGGGAAATGGGAATCTGTTGAGCAGCAGCAGCCTGCAGAAGAAATTAAGGTGACTGAGAGGTACAAGAGGAGCCAGAAACTCTCCCAGGCTCTTAAAAATCCATCAGTTTCTACCGTGAGTCAATCTGCCATGCCAGTTACCTACACTGTGCCTTTACACAGCCCCTGCATAATTCCAGAGAACCGCAGCAGACTGGCAGGGGAAGATACTGCACAGGCACCATGAGGAAGACTGATGCCTGCAAGAGGCATTTGACGGATACAAGAAGTCAAACATGCCTCACACAAAGAACGAGCTGTCTCCTGCCTAAACTCTTACCTTGAAAGGGCTCTCTCCAACTCTGCCAATACCCTAGTTGCTAAGCCTAAAGGCACTGGTACAAAAGGGGAACCTGTGACATCCACCAGGGAGCAGCATTCAAAGAACCTAAAGGGAGCCACATCTAAGCTCCTTTGGGCTATCAGAGAGATAAATGACTCCTCGTTTTGTAAATGCCACCCTGAAGACTCCTTGGGAAACCACTAGCTAGTCCCACCTCCCCCTTACCTGTTGGTAGCTTTGCTGCTGAGGTATCGTCTGAGGGACCAGGCGGGGCTGACTCGCAAACACGTGGCCATCCAGATACAGGGGTGGAATATGGTTACCTAAACATTACCGAAGGCAGGCTGTGAACTCAAGGTACAGGGGAAACAGAGGCACAGCACGCTGCAGAGCTCTGCAGGTCCACACTATTTCCTGCCTCTCAGCAATCAGCTCAACAAGACAACACAAACACAGCATCCATTCAGAAGAGCCTGTAAAGCTCAAATCCACACACCAAAGCCAGCAGCCCACTTACAGTAGCACACTTGCTTGAGAACTAATCACACATTTCTGCAAGAGGCTAAATGTAAACCCAAGTTTCCCACCTCCACAAAAAAGTCCGAGACACTAACAGTTCAGGAAGTGGCGACCTGCACTCCCAACTGTTCCTAAGTGCCAGAAACCTGCTCTGCAATCATCTCATCTTTGCAGCTAGGGGGGATGGAATGAGCAAATACAGTGTCTGAGACCTTCACACAAGACATCTAAAAACTATATTCACCTCCACGGTGGTACCAGTTATGAAGTGCTGGGCCACTCCTGTGGTTCTGGGCAGATCTGAACCATGGGCTTTATAAGCAAAATTAGGGTGGGTGGGGAAGGAAATCATCCCGACTTGGAATAATCTTTTTCAACCGAACAAAGTCACTGCAGTGGTCCACTCACTATCACTTCTGTCCAGCACAATCCACTCCATTCTTGAATTCCTTGTCCTACTGAGGAACAAGGACAGTGCATGCATGAGAGGTCCTTTGGGACACCCAGCAGTCAAAGAATCCAAGGACATTTCCTTTTTCCAGATGCTCTCCCTGATTACACACACTAACATGGCTGAGCTTAAACTTCTCCTCTGACTCAAGGACAACAACATCTCCCCACCTCGTAGGGTTCTGCAAACTACAAGCAAGTTGTAACTGCATACAAAGAGCAGAAAAGGTGCTCAAAACCTGGGACTTAAATAGCAAAATGAGCAGAGGAATGGTTGATACTGATATTGGGACTGTTGAAGTCTCTCAGCCAGAGGTTTCTTCACTTCCCTTCTATTCTATTGAGCACACAGTGAAGGGTAAGCAGGATCTATTGAGACATCACAGAGACTTGCTACTACACAGGGAAAGCTGTCCTTGTGCTAAGTTTATACCACTCACACTCAAGCAACATTCCTCAAAGCAGGGAGACAGTCCCTCTGTCTTGACTAAATTGCGGTTAAGAATCTGTTAAATACCAGCCAGCCAGTTATTTTACATGGAAGCTCTTTCTCACCATGCTCTCATCTACCAGAATCAGAGGATGATTCCTGGATACCAACCAGACAATGCAAATACCGCTGCGGCAGTTTGCAAATACCTGGAATAGATGCAGAAGGTGCTACGGACGCCACAGGCATAGGAGGCATAGAAACTCCACCAAAAGAGCTGTAGCTGACACCGTTGGAAGCTCCAACACTGGAAGGAGGCTGGATACCTGAGCCTGCGCCTCCTGGGGAGTTCTGTTCTGGTAAACTAGGAGAGTTTTCCCAAGCTTTACGAGCAGACTCCATCTATGGAAATGAAGGACAGTAACTACAGACAGTTCAAATGGGGAGGACAATACTGAAGCCCAGAGTTGCTCTTCTACGACCTACTAGTTCAAATTTAAGCTAGTCTAGTTGTAGCAGAGGGCTGGCAGGTCTCAGGTCAAGGAGTTTCACATAAACTTGCAATGGGAAAGCATCCTTCACAACACTCGGTTCTCCTTGGTATTTGCTGAGCTTTTTGGGTTTGAGGTGATTTTTGTTTCGGTTTATTTCAGGGTGTTGTTGCTGCTGTTGCTGTTTGCGTGTCTGGGTTTTGGGTTTGTTTCTTTTCTTCTTTAAACCATCAGGTACCTAAGATCCCTGACCAGCCATCTTACCCAGCTACTAAAATAGCAGGAAAGCTCCGTTACACTTGTTCTACAACTGGCAAGGACTTCAGCATCCAGGACTGTCAGAACACTCGTCTTTCCACCCACACTAAACAACGTATACGCCCAACTTTTACAGAAGTTAATTAAAAGATTCAGCAGTACCTAATCCAACACTCTGGGAAAGATCTCTCCATCCTCAACACTCTGACCGCGGAGACACGGTATCCACACCTAGGACAACTGCCAGCTTGCTTACCTTAAGAGTAAGGTCTGCAGTGGGGAAGGACATCGGGTTCAGGCCAATGCACCGCTGGAGGTGATGATCTCTTCGCAGAATGGGAATGGACTGCGTTAACCCTGCCTGAGGGGAGAGTCGTAAATGGTCAATACTTGATAAACACTCATGAGAATGTCACGAGCTACCAAGACTGACAGAGCTTCAGCTGGCAGCTCTAGTAATTACACCTCAAAGGATTCAATCCTCAGTAGTACTGCAGGAGATAAGTACCACACTGAATCGCGATCCACTCCACTGCTGGAATAAATGAAGCTTTGATCACGTGCAATGACACCCTCCATGTTGAGCTACATCAGCTTCATTTAAATATCAATTTGATCCAGTGGCTCCAATTTGCAGAAGAGTTCTCCCTCCTGACCCATAGTTAGAATCTACCAAAATTTCAGACAAAACCTGCTTCTGAACAGAAACACCCTTTAAGACAAACCTCCAAAATTAAGCAGTCTACAACCTTAAAGACATTTCAAAAGAAGCTTTGTGAGTTTCTCACATTGTTGTCCACAGCTGAGCTACAAGCTGGGCTTTCAGCATGCTCTCACATACAATAATGAAATATCCACATGGCTGGAATAAGCCAGGAAACCTCCAAAAGGGCCTCCAAAAGGACCTCCAAAAGCCTTCTCTGCTTTGCTGTGGCAGATGGGACCTTCTGACAAAGCTGCGCCTAAAAACACCATCACCTGCATCACATCCATTACCGTCACTCTTCTGTGTCTCCGGGGAGGAGACGGGTGATCTCAGAGATCTGCAACACCTCTTGCTTTACCCAGGTCACAATGACAATGGGAGTCACTCCCTGCACCACTTCTGAGCTACTGATGCTCACGTTATCAAGGTACCTTGAGGGCACAGATTTCTGTTATGGATTTCAGCTACGCATGCTGCCTAAGCATTAAGCGTGAAATCAACTGCAAAGAAACACGCTTGCGCTCTTTGGAAGCATCTCAGGTTTAACTAAGAAATATCTCCCAACGAATCAATGCCAAAAGACAAAAAGAAATGCTTACATTACTGGCCAAGGCATCCTGCAATTTGGTGACAGGGTTAACAGCAGTGCCAGAGGCAGAACCAGGTGGCAAGCTGAAGTCAGAGTCCTGAAAAAGCAAAACAAAATTCAAATCCACGTTCAAGGGCCACCCATCTGCTTCTCATGGTTAATGACTTTAGCCTGAATCATGACACTAAAAACTAAATTGTCCTCCAGTAAGCCTTGCTGGAGAACAAAAAGCCACTTCTCAGCACTCAGCAGCAGGCAAACCCTAGAGGCACACAAAGGCTTAGATGGCCATAATCTTGTCCCTCACCTTTCTCACCACCCCAGCTGATCCTTGGGACAACATTCCCAAGAGGGTATTACGTGTTTGCCGAGATATCTTGAGTACTTGATTTGTGTCAGTAATGAGATCTAAGGCAAATCTACAGCTGGAAGCTTCCTCTAAATAATCCTTCTGTCTCAAAACACCTTTCATATCTCAACAACCTCAAATCACCAAGAAGATAAAATTAAATTCAATCCTCACTTTAGGATTTACTCCAAATTCAATGGGTGGCACAGGAAGTACAGAATCCACGTGAATTTCCACCCCGTTAACAGGGGGAATATTCCCTTCCAGCCGTTCCGTTCCCTCCGAACCCTTTCTGTTTTTCAGGGAGCGTTCGTTGCCGATTGGTCCAGGCTTGTGTTCCTTGTTCTGTCCTGAGCCTTGATCTGAATCCTTAACAGGAAAGCAGAGAGGCTGAGACACAAAGACTGAATAACCCAATCTCAAGCCTTAAAAATGCTATCAAGAACAACACAACCACTTGACAAGGTCTCTCACTATGTGCTCTGGCTTGGCTGCAAATCCAGATTACCTTTTTATCAGATTGCTTCTGCACTTGCTCCTTCTGGCAGTCAGGCTTTGGATCCACCAGGCCAGCCCCATTCATCTCCTCTGGTTTGAGGGTGCCATATGGAGAACTGCGCTGAGAGGAGGTAGCGGAGGATTCCCGAGACTCCGCGCTCAAGTCAATGCCACTATCCCCCTGGCTGCCTTTAAAACCCTGCTATGCAAAGCACGAAATGTGTTAAAGCCCCGGACTCCGACCCAGCTCCACAAAGGAGGAAAAAAAAATCCCAGAGAACAGCAAGACCATGTCCCCTTCTCAAATCATGTTCTTGGTTGACTGCAAAGGAGTTGGGTCTGACCTGCAGCATCTCTCGGCTGCTGCTGCTGCTTCAGCTCTACACAACCCTGAGACACATTAACCAATGCGCCAACCGGACTGTGGCTTTAGAATTAGGAAAAAAGTGTCCCAGTCCAGAAGCAAATCATTCAGGAACCACCTCTGCCCTCCCTGCATCAAGGCTACACATTGCTCACTGGCAGGAGGCACACAAACGTGACCTACGAGATTTCCACCATCCTCAACCACACTGTGTCCAGTTAGGAGCATAACCCTGGAACAGCTCTACCAGACAGGTACTTCAGGTTTACACCCTCATGTAACACCAAGCAGTGCTTGGCCCTCTAGGTCAAGATTTGAGCAGCATCAAGCTCGAATCAGAACTGCAAAGAGACTGTTTGAAATTGCACAAGCAGAGCTGAGAGTCGCTAAGCACAGATGGAGCAATGAGAAGCATAAGCCACCTATGATAATATTTTATATACACAATACCTGAATGGCACATTAGGTGCCACTTACCTCAGCGGTGCCAGATTCAGTACCATTAAAGGTGTTTACAGGCTTGCTCCAGGAATCACTGCCAGGAGACTGAACGGAAAGAGCTGGAAGAGAACAGAGGGCAGGGTTCATCTGCTTGAAACACAACTGCGAGCACACCTTGTACATTATGCAGGTTACATTATTAATTTCCCCATTTTTAGGCACCAGATAAGATATTTGCACCATCTCAGAAAGCTAACCCTATTCATTCAGCCAAAAAGACAGGGTATGGAGAGCAAGGGTGGAGAACAGCAGAGATTTCTTAGGGAACATGAAGACAACAGGAGAAAGAGCAGAGATAGAAACAAGGGAGGCACTAGCTTTTCGGGGCTAGAGCCCGAGAAAACAGAGGAAGGCAAAGCAAGAAAACGGCTGAAGTCAATCCAGCCCAACAGGCTAGAAAACGCTATGTAGGATCTTGGTGTTACAAGAAGACCCAAGAGACAGGTTAAGAGACTGACATGTTCAACAACAGGAGGAGGATGGTTGAACAGAGCAGCTTTGAACAGATGCTACTCCAGATGTCTGCTGGCTCCCCTCCCACTTCGAGCACCGGGCAAGAGAAGGTTGTCTCCTCCTAAGCACGGACACCCTGTCCTTCCTGCACACACCTCAGGATTCCTGAGCTGTGTGAAATACTCCAGAACAGACAGACCCAAACTTACCTGGGCTGTTGCTCTCCCAGATCTCAGTCCCCAAGCCGTTTCCAGACACGGTTACATCACTTTGCTCCAAGCACAAGCTGTTCTGCTTCTTAGCAAATCGAGGAGGAATGCGAGACTGAAGGACACGGGCCTTAGCTGGTGCCTGAGAGAGAAAGGCACAGGCCGTAAGATGCATCGCTGCACTGGGCTAACACAGTCTGTGCCTGGAGCGTTCAAACCTTGCATTTCTAAATGCTGCAGGGTGAGGAGCCCTCAAATTACGTAACGGAACCATACAAAGTAGCTACCCTCCAACACATGACTTAACAAAGCTGTCCACACGGCAGTCTTAAATGTTTTTACTGTAAATCAACTCCTTTATTCTATCATGAATATGAAATTATCAGTCTCTTCCTGGTCAGGTGCCCAGACACAAACATGACACCTCTGGCAAGGAAGAGACAACATCCTTTCTAGCAACAACACTCCAGTGACATAGCAAGAGCGCAGAGGTCCCCCACTGCTCACCACTGCCCAACATCTCACCAACTACAGATAGCCACTGGCTTAGGGAGCCAAGTTACTTAGGATGAGGATCACTTCAGAAAACTCTCCTTAACTCACAATTAACAATTCTGCTAGGAAACTAGAACAGTCAGAAATCTAATCATCCTTTTCAGACCAATGACCCCTGCCCATCAGAACCAAAATACGTTTCCAAGGCCCAATACATGATCTGTACTACTA
Organism: Apaloderma vittatum; assembly: GCF_000703405.1. Lineage (NCBI taxonomy): Eukaryota > Metazoa > Chordata > Aves > Trogoniformes > Trogonidae > Apaloderma > Apaloderma vittatum. The sequence continues at coordinate 31,487 of NW_009723494.1, read as the reverse complement.
CAGCCAATTGCATGTTTTTCTGTTCATCCAAACACTTTTTGGAGCCCTGTTCCTCTGACTGCAGTCCCATTCCTCACCTGAGCAGCCTGTTCCTTCTTTCTTCGCTCCTCTTCAAGCAAACGGCGCTGTTTTTTAGTGAGAACCTCAATGAAGCCTTCACCCGCCATAGAACCTACTTCATTCTCTTCCGCTGTGTTGGACACTCGATTATCGATGATGGTACCTGAACAAAGCACATAAGGGGAAAAGAAATAGTGCATGTGTGTATGCATACCAAGTTTTATAATTGCAGTAATTTGAAGAGTGGATTCCAAATGGGACCTATGCTACAGGCAAACAAGTACAGGCAGCAGTGCTGCAGCTTAACTTCCAGAATTAAACCATGGTTGTCTGTTGGCATCTACTAGTCACTTTTATCCTGCAGGGTTTTGCTCTCGTCTGCCTCGGGATGAGCACACTCCAGCTCAGTGGGCTTGGGAACGTGAGCCATGTGGTAACTTCAGTATCAGCTAAACAAGTCCCACATCTTTCCAAACATCAACAAGGACAAAGCAGGCCCAGGTACTTTTGAAAACACACCCATCACCTCTAAGTGTAAGGCCTCAGCTCTGTGAACAGTAAAAGGCTGAATGGTTTCAGAGATACTAATCTCTTGCCTCCCTGCCATAAGCTCAGACCCGAATTCCCCCCTCTGGATGCCTTTTCAAGCTTTCTTCACGCTACATAAGCTATTTTAGGTCTGAAATTTAACTTCTATAAAAATATGGAAATATTCTTCCTAAAAATCAAGCTTCCTACAGAAGAAACATTAGCAAGAGAGGCTGTCAGATCAGGCTGCAAGTTTTGAGTTAAAAATTTAAAACCATCTTTGTCTTCCCTATTTAGATACACTAGAATTTTCTTGTTTGTCTAAATAAATGGGGAAAAAAAAAAAATCTAACCTGATATTTAAAATTACATAGGATTGAATCAGTCTGGCTTGAAATCAGCCGCAACATGTTATCCCTTTAAAGAAACCAATGAACTGAGACACTCACTTCCGTAACTCAGTTCAAACTGTGACAAGGCCTCTCCCTTCTCACTTCCTCTTTGCGCAGCAGATTTGGGCTCCTTCTCTGACTTTTTACCCGGCCCATCAGCAGTCTCTGAGTTTGCATGGGAGGCCCTATCCAAGCTGTAAATGGAGTGGCTGCTACCACCACTGGTGCTGCCAAGGCCCCCTGCTTCTTCTGGAGACCTACAAGAAAAGAAGGGAAAGGTATTAGGTTTGTTACTAGAAGATGAGTAAAAGTAGAACTAAGAAAGAACACAGGCTGTATTTTCTTTATCAGTTTTGCAACCACACCTCATCCTTCCCGAGCCTTTGAGCAGCTGAAGCAGATGTTAAATTCTGAGCACAGAGCCCATCAGAAGGATGCTACTGAGGAAGTGGGACAGAAACAGAACACCACCTGTATTCATTAGTCAGTCAGCACACTGCCCACACAACAAAGCTAATGCTCTAGCTTGTCCTTACAAGGACTCTGTGTTTCTGAACAGCATCTCCTACCCTCCTATGACATTGCTCTAACAGCTCATCTGCCTCTCTTTGCAATTAAAACACGTTTCTTGACAAGCATCAGGTGAGAGGAAGGGAGATGAGGAGAAGCTGATGACACCGAGAAAAAAAAAAAAAATTACTTCTCCATTGTTTCTCCCAGAATTCTTTTGCCCAGCATCCACAAATCACTCCCAAGCATTCAATTTGCAATAGAGGCATGGTTACAGAAGGAAAAAATGAAAAGCTTCCCACTTCCCTTACTTTCCCTTTCCACCTGCATGCATCTTTCCAGACATCAGCTCTCCTCTCTGTTATTTCCATATCAACTACTACTAGTTACTATACACCCACCACTTGGGAAACATGGGTTACAAGAGTACAGAAAACAAAGAACAAGTCACCTATTATCAGTGCTTTAAACCCAATACAATGCAGCTGCATAAGACTTTTTTTTTTTTTTATAAATCCTGTTACAGGAAAAGCGTAAAAAGGGAGCTGTGAAACTGGCCCAGGATCAAGTCCCACCTAACCTAGCACCCTGTCAATCACCAGGTTTTTCACAAGACACTTGCAAGGAAATACTTAATCCTTAGCATCGGAGTTGTTTTTAAATACTCAGGGGAGGAACTCCTCCCACCAGGTGAGGAACACACAGCGCTGCTTGCCATTCATCACCTGTCTCCACTAAGGCCTAAGAAAATATTTACTCAGGCAAAGGCCAGGCCTGGCAATATCACACATCCTGCTCAAGCCACAGCTGTGCTGCTGGGAATTTGGGCGCTCAGCCTGCACAGCTCACAGCAACCTATCCCAGCAAAACCCAACCCTCACTCCTGCCCTCTGTCACACACTACTGGGGACCCAGCATGGAAGCAAAGGTTTTAAAACAGACAAGGATGAACCTGCTGGATGTCAGGAAGTTGGGTGAACAGTGCTGGAAATCACCTGCACTAGATGAAGAGAAACACAGCCAACAGCTCCTTACCCGCAGTCCAGTCCTCCTCCAGCGGAGGAGTGACAGGTGTCTGGTACATCAGGATGGAACTTTACCTTTTGCTTTTCATCAGTGTCCCGTTCTGCTGGCTCTCATATCTGGAAGTCGCTCCTACACCCGTCCTGACGGACTGCTCTGCAACCCCTGCCGGCTCGGCCTTGCGGCTCTGCCTGTCAACAAGCGGCCTTTGGCTGGAGAAGCTCCGCTTGGCCAGTTCCCTCTTCTCTCCCAGGCTCCCGCTGCCGAGGCCACCCTCCAGCTGCCCTTCGCTCTCTGCAACTGCATCTCGCCTCTCCCGCCGCTCGCTGAAGTCGCTGCTTTCCGATGCTGTCTCCCACTCCTCGTTGGCGTGGTCTGATGAGTTCTGGTAGGACAGCTCAGGAGACCGTCTGCTCTTCTCTGTGGTGGTCAGCTTGGGTCTTCCAGGCCACTGACTGGGCAACAGGTTGGGACCTCCCTCCTCAGGGTTCCACTGACCGACCGATTCCCTCTCTTGCCTGAGTCGTCTGAATCGGGGGGGCTTGTCTTGCCGGGGGGGGGGGCTTGTCTTGCCGGGGGGGGCGCCGCCTCCTGAACGGCCTGTTCTCTATGTTCTCCTGATCTGCTGAATAATCCTCCTGGAAAAAGTGCCTTTTGTCATCCAGGTGACTCTCATCAAAAACCCGGCTGGAGAAGGAATCCACATGTTTGTAAGAATCCTGAATGTAGTCCCTGTCAGACTGCTGTCTGCTTCCAAAAGCGTCCGATGGAGAAGAGTGGCTGTACTCCTGCCACCCTGCTCCCCCACTCCTGCCTTGCCACTGGGTGGGCTCCTTACCGATGAACCCCCTTCGCCCATAGCCAGAGTTGCTCAGTCTTGGTGGCAGTGATCTTCCAAAAGCTCTCGGAGCCCTCATCTTAGGATCCAGGCTACTGTGATCATCTGAATAGATTTTGTTGGACCTCCAAGAGTCTTTGAAGTCTCCCTTTTTCAAATCACTGTCCTCTCTGTCCAGCACAGAGCCTTCATTGCCGTTTTCTGAGCCCCTCTGCCGGCGGCGCTTGGGGAGCTCCTCGTATTCTGACCCTTCACTGTGTGTCTCGCTTGCAATACGGCGCCTTGGCTTGCCCCGGGGGAAGTCCTCTGGCTGGTTGAACTCCCGAAGCCCTCGGCCTCGGCTGCTCCGCTGGTTGTTATAGACTCCCCGGCTGCCCACAACTGTGCCTCGGCCTCTGAAAGTGAACTCTCTGAAGCCTCTCCCTCGCCCACGCCCTTGACCTCTCCCACCAAAGGCTTGCTCCTCATCAATGAAGATCCAGTTGTTTCTTTTTGTGGGAGGAAGATCACCAGACTCTCTGGATAGTTTGTTCTCCCAGGTTCTTTCTGGCTTCTCTTCCTCCTCCTCTTCCTCCTCTTGCGATTTCTCAGCCTCTCGGGCAAGGTTGGCTTGAGGAGAATTTTTGTCATCCAGCAGGTAACGCGTGGAGTTCAGTAAGGCTGCAGAATCATCTGACTCAGTTTCTACTTTCTGAACAGCCACCTTCTCCTTCAGTGGGCGTGAGGTGTCCTCTCCCTCCAGTTTAACCTTCTCCATCTCCTTCTCCTTCTCTTCCACCTTGAGGGCTTTCAGGACTGGTTTTTTAATCGGGCCTGATCGTCGCGTCCTCCCCATTTGCTCCTGGTGCTGACCACCAGCGTTCCGGTTCTCAGAAGCCCACTCCGTTGTCTCTTCCGCAGGCTGTTTGGGATTAGGTCCTTCTTTCTTCCACGGGTCAGCACTGAACGACTGCTCATCCCTGGGCACTTCTTCCACAACTTCGGCTGCAGCTTCCGCAGGTTTCTGATGGTGGCCGATATCCCAGCCATTATATTCAGGCTTCTTCTCTGCTTGGATAAAATCGGGCTCTAGTGGCGAACACCTCAGGTTTGCATGGCGGTTGCCAGCAGGACAGGTTTCTTGCACAGTCTCCTGATGCTGAAACAAGAGATCTTGACCTATCCTCTGAGAAGACAGGCAGCTGTCAAAGTCTGCTTGGGCCTTCTTGTCAAAAGCATTCAAGTACTCCTCTCCTCTCTCCTCGAAGAGATCTCGCTGGGTGCTCAGACTCTCCAGCCTTCCAGGAGAAGCAGAGTAACTCTCGTTTGGCCGAAGGAAACAAACAAACAAACAAACAAACAAAAAGGTCAGTAGGAGATGACTTGCAGCAGGTCCTCCGACCAGAGCATGCACAAGGACAGGAGAGTTCTGCACTCACCTGGCATGCAGCCCCTCCATGGCCATGCTGTCAGCCTGTTTCTGATGTGGCAAGGGGTACCCTTTGCTCTGCAGAGATGTGTAGCTCTCCTGGCCCCACGCTGGCACAGGGTCCAAGGGAGCAGTTTTCCTTTCCACCTGCCCTGCCTGACAGTTCTGATCTTCAGACCGAC
>NW_009723494.1:12061-26515 GCF_000703405.1 Apaloderma vittatum | reverse complement strand
CAGCTCTCGCAACCCCCAATGGAGTACTGCTGAATCATGGGCTTCATAATTCCTGGTCACAGAAGAGTTCATACCATTAACACTAGGATCTCGCAGTCAAAAATTAACAGTCCACAGCTATGTTGACTGCCCCTCCTTCCAGGGCAGCAGGTGATGGCAGAAACCTTTCTGGTAGTAGAAAGCCTGAACTTGGGAAATACTCCTGGAGTGATGCAGGAGCTGGCAGAGCTCTTAGAGCCCAGCCTGCACAGAACACCACACACCAACACTGGCCTGGAAGCAAGCAGGTGTGCGAGAACAAACCACGAACTCCAGGGAATTATACATCCTGACGTTAATATTCACACCTCCAAAGATCAGAAGGTTCTAGAAGCACACAGCTCAAGAACTACAGGATTTCTCCATTACATTTCTTGAAGGGGGTCTATTAAGATTTCACATGATTACAGTAACTCGCAAAGCAGTCCTCCTCCTCCAGGGGGCAAGATCTGCTTTTACACTCACTCAGGCTCCAAAGCTGTTAGGGAAGATCTCCCACTGCAGTGCAGGGGCTGGACAGGCAGGTGTCCTCCCACCCAACCTCCTCTGTTCCCTCACCAGCTCTCACTGCAACCGACTCTTTCTCATCCCTAGAGAAGGTCAATCACAGCCATCCGGGACACAAAGTCTGGGCAGAGGTAAGATGAGGGAAGCGGAGCAACCTTCAGATATGGACTCGCTCAACAACCATGGCAGAAGCAAACACTGGAAACACGTTACCTGAAGGGTGAAGGGCTGAGGGGTAGAAATCCACAGGGGTGCGACTCTGGGCCATGCGAGGGTCCATATAAGAAGGCATCATCATCCAGCGAGGATCAAAGCCGAGCATCTGGGGGTGCGGCGGGTAGAACGTCCGTTGGGGATGGGAATGGGATGGGGGAGGATAGACTTGCTGCTGCTGCCAGTGCTGCATCTTGTACAGCTGCTCCTGCAGGGAAGAAGGATGGGCCGTTTGACACGAACGCTCATGGTGCCAGGAATCTCACTTGCAAACTGGCCAGCCGGAGGAAAACATGTTCTGTGTACTGAAGACTCGAAAGCAGATCAGATAGGAGGGTAGAGCAGATAAGGGCAATTCACTGCCAACTGGGAACGTGGTGGCAGTTGTTACTCTACAGATACCCGAAACAGCCAGAACGTCACACCAATATGGGCCACACTACGTGGTCAAACGCAAGGGATCAGCTTCAAGACTGGACTCAGCATTTTCTCAAAGCTTCTATGAGAGGACAACTTTCTGTCCAATGCAATTTCCTCACTGGACCCAAAATTTTAGAAGATGTTGCTCTTTGGAAAAAATGCAGTAAGTTATTTAGTGTGCATATATATTAGTTCTACCCACGTTAGCTGAACAGATTAGGTAAGAATAACCTAAACTCAGTTACAAATGCTATTAATACTTTACCATATTTCCAGTACACCCTCCAGAGATGTGCTGACACCTTTGGGTTGTGTCCCATCTCCCACACACAGTCAGTCCACCCTTCTCTGGCTGAGGACTGTCATGATGTTAATATGATCTGACATTTAACTTTTGCTAAAAGTCCAAGAAGAATCTAGGTTTGAAAGGAGCTTTGTGTTCCAAAGAAAGCTTTCAAACTGTAAAGAGCTCCAATTAACATGAAATATGTCTATTTACCTGTCAAACATTTCACTGTCTTCTCTTACTAAGCTTAAAACAGCATGAGATACTGTAACTGTTTACAAAAAAAAAGCCAATCCCCTGCTGCAGAGCAAGAGAGGCACCCTTAAGGCTGAACCTGACAGATCATTATAGCAAGAGAGAAACTCAGATCAATGCAAAGGTTATATTCAAGTTATCTAGTGCATTAGTACCTTGGAGAAAGTATTTAACTAATGATACCAATGCTGTTTTTTATTTTGTTCTGTTCAAGGAACCATTGCTACCAAAACAGCAATACAAGCCAGTCAAAATACAAAATGCCTCATACATACTAACAACACAGACGATAAGAGAAAATAAAATGAAAATTTCATGTTCTTCCAATAGCAATGACCTATGGTATTATTAGTGTGACAGCAAAGACATCTAATTACTTTTAGTTTAAGAGCATCTCTTTTTAAAGAGTAACACTGGCAGCATTTGCTGCTGTGCACTGGAATTATGAAAATGCCAACTGCCCAGTAACAAGCATAGGGGAACATCTGTAAAAGAGCAATTACTGTGCTTCCAAGCAAAAGCCAAATGTGAGCTCTTCACTAAGGTTTGCAGCAGCATTGATTGTATCACATTTCAAGAGGTTATTCTATAAAGAATGACAATTAACTCTGCATTATCCCAAGCCTGGATAGTTTGTCCTTTGCTTTGATTCTGCTGCCCTAAGGAGGCTCACTGCATCTGGAAGAAGAGCTGAACAGTACGTATGGCACATACAGCACTGTAAAGCCAGACAAGATCCAAGACACGTTAAAGCACTTCAGGCTGGTCTATTGCAGCCCTGAAAGACATTTTTCCATAAAACAAAAAAGAAACAAAATCAAGATCAAACCTATTTATGGTGCAAAGGAAATATCGATCTGAAACAGTCTCAGAGGAAAAAAAAAATAATAAATTTGAGTAGGTAGTAGACAAGAGCAGATGTAGACAACCAACTCTGCAAAGGCAAGAGGTAGAAATGTGCCACTGCACAACTCGCACGTTCAGCCCAGAAGCAGAGTCCAACCAGTTTGCCCTAGCATGCGAACGGCTGCCCACACCTAACGGGGTGAGAGCACAGCAAGCACAAAGCGAAACAGTTGATCCCCAAAGGCTTCCCTTTCCCTTGGTCTGTGTATTCAGCTCCTGTCACTGCAGCAGTGCTGAAGAACAGCAGCTTCCGTCTTGTGCCAAGGAATAGGAACAGATGTTCACCAGGTTCACTGCCTGCCAAAGGCCTTGGAGACTTTGCTGGACCAGGCCTACAGCGAGTACCAAGGCAGCCACTGCTGCCCTCTGGACTTTGGAGATGGGAAGGGGAACATCCCCAGCTTCTGCATACTCACGTTTTAAAACCAGAGTCCTGCTACCAACCCCATAGTCCTAAAATTTTACGTTGTCAGGAGACACCCAGACAACTATGCAAGACAAGTCAACATTTCTGACAGCAGCATCTACTTTTCTCCCAGGCAAGTGGCAAACCTGGCCTGCCCACGCCTCTCCCCAGCCAGAGAAAGCTCTATCACAACTGCTCCAGTACCACAGGGTGTGTGTAAAATTCACGTAACCTGTATCAAGCCCTTTTACCCATCACACAGGATACATTTGTGATCAAAAGTACTGAAAAAGGCCAGGGTAGAAACTGTCATTTAACACCTCCCAGCCTAAAGACAGTTATGTGATTGTGTTGAGAACCAAGAGAACACGAGAGTTTGGTGAAGACTTATTACCTGCTGCTGTTGCTGCTGCTGTCTCTGGAATCGTGGGGGAAGAGACTTCTGGTACTTGTTGAATTCCTGCGCTGGGGAAGGAGCTTCCCTGAGCTCCTCCTCACTGCTGCTTTGGGCTGTCACTGCTGCTGCTACTGGAGCAGGAGTCTCTTCTTCCAGATAGCCAACAGAGACATCCTGGGTGTGAAACTCAGGGGTTGCTGCAAAGAAGAAAATAAGCCTTGATGAGCCCTGCCCACGACAGGGCTTCGGTGTGCACCATCACAGCACCACATACGGAGGAGCATGGGCACGTCCTGCCTGCATTCCATGGTCAATTTTATTACAGTCACATATAGCACCTCACATGGAATCTCCCTGATTTGTCTTGACAGCTCTGGAGGGCTTTGTCCATCTTCAGTGATAAATTCCAAGATGTCCTCTCTGTCATCGGCCTAGTGCGTAAGCACTGGGGGAAAAAAGTTCCTTTTCTCTGTTACTCCTTACACCTGCCAGTGCTTACTGGTAACCATTTTTTCATGTGGCCCATAAGCCCTTTTCTTAACATTATCATCCAATCACAAAAAGACCAAGAGGCCCGTTCCAACAAGGTCTCCGCTAGCACAGCTGACTGAGCATAGATAAAGGCAACCAAAGAAGTCTGCATTTGTTTTAATACATTGTGGGTTTTTCTAAATGAACCTTCGTCACCAATCCAAAACACTCTGCGGAACGCGTGCAGCAGCTGATCTCCCAAGTGCAACTGAAGCACCCTCTGAACGCTTCCCTCCCAGGAACTCTCTCACACTTCAGGTAAGGAACTGGCACAATACCAAAAAATAAGTTTTTACAAGGTGAGGCAATCAATGTTTCTGTACCTTTACGGAAAGCAGGACCATTCTCCTGTACAGCATTTTTCTCTGTGCTTGGGGGTCGCAGGTCTTCATTCTCTGTGTGTTTCTGGGTCTCCCCACTCTTCTGAGCCAGTTTGCATTTCTGATCAAGTTGCTTCAGCTTTGCAGCACAGGCTGCCAGACGTTCCTCCCTGGCTCGCCGCTCCTCCTCCTCCCGTCGCTTCCTGGCTCTCTCGACAGCTTCCGAGATCTCAGAGTGCACAAACTTCTGTCTCAGTGGCACTTTTTCTTCTTTATCCTCGAGGGACTGCTGTCTGAGAATACTTCCTGGTGTGGGCTTCTGCCAAAAGAAAAACATCACTCAATAAGCATGATCCAAATATCTCCTGAGCTTTGTCTCCCATGGTCAGAAAACCCCCTCCCGATTCCCTCCCCTCTATCCTTATGCACACAAATCCCTCTTTTGGTAGAGAGTTATTGCTATCTGGTTCAATAATTCCACTTTCTCACCGTCTGACAACCCCAATGCTCTGGACCACCTTCAATTTCTTTTCTCTAGTGAGGGTGCTATGCAGATGGGATTTCTCTCCAGCTGGATATCAACAATAAACTGAGAAATTTCATCAGCGTCTTATTTTCAATAAAATGTCAATCTGGTCTCTTAAGGACAGCAACGTGTCACATCCAGCAGCACAAGCTTACTCACATGAGTTCAACCTACCTGGTATTCAGACGTAGAGCTCCAGCCATTCAGCTTCCTCGGAGGCTGCTGTGACTCCTGCACTTTCCGGACTGGCCGGGACAAACCAACTGAGTCACCCCAATTCTTTCCTTCCTCCAAGGTGTGTTTGACATCTGCACTGTCTGCAGAGCTCAGGGACAACTGTCGCTGCCTTCTGGGATCCCAGTTGTTCCTGTCATATAAACAGCTTTGCTGTTATATTTGCTACTCACCTCAAAAAGCATTTGCAGTCTTACCAAGCGGCAAAGACAACTGACTGTAACAGAAAGGAAAGCTCAAAAAGGCAAAAAAACCACCCAAACACACAAGGTGCTTTTCCTCCTAAGGTGCATAACGATTAAAACCACTATTGTGCAGCAGGAGAAAGGTGAGACAAAGGGGAGGAGAAAAAAGCCTGGCATCCTGGCACTCAGCTTCTGGACCCACGAACATCCTTGAGGCCCACTGAAACAACGGCCAGCAGAATCGACAAAGTCACAGTATGAACCAGTGGGATCAAGCTTCAACATTTAGAACCAGTTTTAAGAAGATCCTGGTATTGTTCACTTTTAATGAAACAACTGTAGGTGCAAATACAGCAACTTCTTACCACTTCTGTCGTCCATCTTTCAGAGTTTCTTCCTCTTCCTCATCTTCACTAAACTTTAGTTTCTCAGAGTAATCAACTTCATCATGAATGCCTATAAAGACAGAATTGGAGAAGAGATATATGAGAAGAAAGAAACACGTCCCTTGTCCTGATCAAGCTTATGCCCTCTTTGGCACTAAACCAGGCTTGGCATAACCTTACTGGAAAGCTGAATGCCCACCACAAGATACCGGAAATTACGTGAGTAGCACGGACCCACACTGCTGTACAGCTGGGCTGGTCCCAGAAGGGGAGCAGGAAGCAGTCTGGGAATGGGGGCTGCAAATGAGGAGACAGCCACCAAGCTCAGCTGTGTGTAACTGGATATCGAGCACCAGGACTGCAAAGGCAGGACTAGCTCTTCTTCCCAGCAGCCACACTGCTAGCCTCTTGCTGTTTGGTCTTTTCAGATTTTAGGAGTCTTCAGATCCAGTTCCTTGAGCACGTGATGGAAGGATCAGAAGGATCCATTGTGTCATCATTTACACCAACAGCAATTTCTCAACTACACAGACCACTCTTTGCTTCCCCTTCTTCCTTCTGTGGCAGTGAAACAAAGCCACCAGAATACCCTGGTTATTTCATTCTTCAGAGAGGAGTAACTGCTTTGCTTCACCCCCTAAGTTGCTGCCTGAAGCCAGAGAATGGAAACACTTTACCTGCCCACCCATCATCTGCATCAGTATCTAGTTCATCCAGCCCCTTCAGGTTCTCTGCATTGATGATGGTGGGCCGGGGTGCTCTCTCTTGCTGTCGAACTGGACGTGTTGGACGAGACAGGCCAAGCCTGTTCTCTTTTCTAGAAGGAAATGCAAAGAAAGGTTAGAAGCTCAAATAGTCAAGAAAAGAATGTAGAGCCATTTTCAAAACAGTGAAATCAGTCCTTTTCTAACAAGCACTTAAATACAAGGGCTCCATTTCTCTCCCTGCCAGCTAATTTTCTTTCCCTTCTCTACCTGGTACCCACTTCCTAGAGCTTACAGATCACAGCTGCCACCCTTCCAGTTCAAGATCCCATGTAACAACTTCTCACATTCACCTGCTCTTCAGGGACACAGTGCTTACAGTGCTGCAACGTTGCAGACACTGCTGCAGCTGGAGCAAAGCACTCCTTCTGTAAGATCAGGCTTCCTCTGTGGCTGCCTGCAGCTTCACTCCTGCAACTGGATCCCTGGCCCAAATTCTTGCATGGTTTAAGATTCATGTCACACCCCGAACCTGCCTCTCAAGTGAGACAGTCAAGGCAGCCTTACCCATCCTGGTCATTCATCTGGTATTGCCTGAAAGGTACCCGGGGCTCAAGCCGAAGCTGAGGAAGGGGGAAAGACCCTCGGTCCAGCGATGCAGGGGTCTCAGATGGCTGTTGTGGACACATCTGGAACAAGGCAAAGCAGAATAGTGGGTTTTTATTCCTTGCCACAGGAAGGCTTACCCAGATTAGGTTACAACACAAGCATGGTAGCTGCATCCACTCAAAGGAAAAACAAATACTTCACGTCTGGCTGACTAACAGGCCACATGCTAATGGTTACTCTCTCCAGCTCTAGAGGAAAAGCAGCAGCTTTTCTACGCTGAGCAAGGCTGTGCTACACTATTCTAGCATGAAAGGGTAAACGCACAGCAGTGGAAAGTAAAAATAGATCAAGAGAAGGATCCCTAAGCAAGCCCTGTGAACTAAGAGTCCAGAGAAGATATATGTCAGCTGACTTCAACCCATACACGCCTTATAAGAAGCAAGGACATTACAGAGTTGTGGGGAGAGGACAACTTACAAAAGCAGGTAGCATATCATGGTATGTAGGTGGTTGGTAGACATTTCCCATGAACTGCGAAGCCCCTTTGCGGACAGGCTGAGCTGGGCGGAGAGACGGCTCCTTCGGATCGCTGGCACCCGCTGAGGAGGGGGCTCCGTCTCCGGTGCTAGAGGTCTTGCTGCCCAGCTCAGCAGGGGAGGCGGTCAGAGATGTGGCAGAGGTTATGTTCCTCCCACCGCCCTCCCTCCAACTGGTGACATCTGGAAAGGAGGTATTAATTATGTTAACATTCGTAAATGCAGACAGTCACTGCCAGAAAATCTCAAAACTCAAATACTCTAGTCAAGCTCCAATTATACGAAGCATTCAGAAAAGCATCGGGGACCACCAGAAAGTTCCAAACACATTTATTTTCCTAAGAGACCAGCAGTATCAACCATTACTAACTAACTGCTGCACCAGTGGTGTCCTTATGTGCCAGTAAGCCTAAATTTCGAGAAACCCTGCTTCCCATCTCCACAGTCCTTACCAGAATTAAGGCCAGTTAGATCACCCATAAACACTCAAAGAGAAGCCACATCACATCATCCACTCATTTCACTTGTGACTCCCCTAGCACAGGAAGGGGGCTGCCTTTCAGTATCACGCAGCAGATCTTATTAAACAATGTAGCAGGTGACAGTCTGGCTGTCTGGACCACAGAACTCAGCCAGTGAACATTCACGCTACATGTGAATCTGTGATCACTTGCTACGCAGCCTGACATACGTGAGCTCATACAAAAAACAAAACTAACTGGAAGGATCCGATACTACTGTGAGCTGGCATCCCCCTGCCCAAAACACAGTCTTCAGGGTTATAAGCTGGGACAAGGCAGAAAGATAAGATCATTCACTTACTCTGGGGGCGGAGGCTTGGTCCTGGCCCATACGACGGATCTAAGGCGCCCTTTTCTTTGCCAACCTTGTCCTGCTCTCCAGCTGCTTTCAGCGTCGGAAATTCCTCGGGAGAGAAGGATAACAGTCGGCTTGAGGCCCTTGAACCTGTCAGACAAATAAGTACAGGAGTCAGAGAAGATCTTTCTACACTTACAATTCACTTAGGAGATCAGCCTGGAAATACGTTTCCTGAGAATCTGGGCCTCTAACAGAACTAAACCCAAATTACTACCATACCAGCATCTCAGCTCACATCCAAACCCCTCTAAGACACTGTCACCAACACGACAACACGTCCTCACCCAGTACTCCCACACTCTTAACTTGGAATCTTCATTTAAATTCTTATGCTCAGCTAAGTCATAGAGAACTTTCTCAGCTTCCAATTACTTTTGTAAAGTACAAAATTCAGACTGAGGCAGAGAGATAAATTCTGCAAGATCGCTTACAGATGATACCCTGTTATCAAGTGCTTGACATTTCTATTCAGACACTTTCTGCTCAGATCTTACTCTACCAGGGAAGTCTGTTGTTAAGTTTTCTGCCAACATATTCAGCGAAAGACCACAGATACGGACCGAATGCTATCTGCTACAACCCCCCCTCTCCTCCCTGCTGCAGCATTTTTAAGCTGCAGTTCACTGGCCAGATGAGGCCAGGACATTTCCAGTCACTGGTAAATTGTCTCGCCAAATCATCACCCACCGGTGAACGACAGCTTTCTGTCCATTATAAGGATCTGCCAGTGATTGGGAAACAAAACACAGTAATTCTCCTAAACCTGCCAGCAACATATTGCAATATTAAACATTAAAAAAATACTGCTTTTTTGAGAACTGTTTCTTGGTGTTACTTGGGTTAATGCTCTTTTTTAAAAGGGCATTTCAGAATTACCGTGTTGAAGTATGAGCAGTGAGTACTGAAAACCTGACAAAAGTGTCTCATCTATCTTTATCCTTCCTTGTCCTAGAGTCAAGAAGGATTGGTTTCTTTTGAGTCATTTCCACTTTCTGGAACTTGCAAACCACACAAGGCCTCCCATCTGAAGACTTCCAGGGAAGACACTGCAAGTGCCACACGTAACACCTTCAAATATTTTGGACAGAGGAGAATACACAAGAAGGACACTTCTCAAATATATCACAAAATATCCAAGATGTGCCCAGAGTTCTGATTTCTACTGCATCACTCTACCAAACCAGAATAGCAACAAGAACATTAACAATATGTGTTTCAGGGGAGACTTTCTCCCCCCAAATAAGGCTGCACTACGTAACAACCGTTAACGTGCAGGCATTAACAACTTGCACAATAACCCTGAGCAGCATTACACTGACGTAAAAGTTTGGTGCATCTATTTTTTCCCCTACAAATGCTCCTTATACAGAAGACATGGGCATGGAGCAGTTCATAATTAATTTACTACACCACATTTCTTCAGGACACACCCTCCAAAAGATTTTACAGCAGGCACACCTAAAAGAGCAAAAAGCAAAAGACTTCCCACTTTGTCAGCAATATTAGAAATTGCTAGTTTAGCTCAGAAGGAAAAGCAATCGTTCAGTGCCGCTGGAGAGGAGGTGCGAGGATGGTATGGCCTAAGAAATCCTTCCAGCCAGATTTCTGATGCTTATGATTCAATCACCTTCTAATTAAGCAGCTCTTAGCCACATATGCAACTCTTTTCTTGGGTTGAGAACTCTCTATTGATAAGCGTGCCCTAGAATGAGTTTTCAAAAGATCTTTTAAGAACATTGTTAGATGATCAGATTTCAAAATGACCGTACAGGAGGTCCACACAGCAACAGTCTCCAAAAAGTACCAATTAACCAAACGAGACACAGTCTTTGCACTGACCACCATCTCAGGCAAGCACAAGTCCCTGTGGGAATATTTAGTCTTTGAGAAACAGCCTCTCACTAAGGACCTCATTTAATTTAGTACAAGTTTGACCCCTCCATTTCTGCAATCTGTAGCCATCACAACTCTTCCGAATCTCTGCGCAATTTCAGTCGACAACCAAATGGTTCCAGGTCTGGTTACATTAAAACAGCTGACCTAAGCTGTTACTCTCACTACAGTTTAAATGGCAATACTCGGTGCAGCTGGAAACCACCTCCTGTGTAGAAATGGATGCATCTGAAGACAACTGAATTCCCAATTTATGTTAACACTGCTTCAGGATCCTCAGTCAAGCAGAAGTCATTAGCAGCACAGTTACTCAGGGAGCCTTAACAGGCCTCAGCCAAGGTGTAAGCAAGTGCAGCCTCCAACAGCTTCAACACCACTTCCACCCGCTGACACTGTAACACCCTCGGACCAAGGCTGCTGTGTACAGCCTCCCTGAGTACTATCATTACAGCCTCACTTTTGATCTCCTCATCAGGGGAAGCTCCCCATGCTGCTAATCATGGAGATGCCTCCATTTCCACTCTCTGATGTGCTCTCTTCTCCTTTCTTCTTCTAAATTGACCCCTCCCCTCTTCCACTTTGTTTTCTGCACGTTTACTACAACCTGCTCTGGGCTGACGGAAAACGCTTCTGAGGCGGCAAATGTTTCCCTTCTTCAAAACTTTCACCTCCCAGAACTCCTGGCTGCTTCAATCCATTCTGGTTCAGGGTAGCGATGAGACACTTTCTGTTCAAACTGTGTCTTGCACTGGCAAGCCTGAACAGATGCAGCTGCAAAATTCGAGCCAACACACTACACAGATTGAGAAGACGACTCATATGGGCTCACTGCACTGTAATCAAGACAGCTGAGTCCCATTTTGCACCAGTCCAGACACAGAGGGCATGAAGAAATGTAGTCCATCCCATCTCATGCCTGTTTGGGAGCCACAGACACACACATATCTCTATTTATTTATCATACTCACCACCTTCTTGTCCTGCTGGCTTTCCATTCAGCTGTGCCCATGACTTTGGTCCACCTGGCACTGAATTTGTACTCTGAAAACCAACCAGAACACACAAAAAAAACCAATGTCGACAGATTAGTGAAGTCTGAAGACTGCTTCTCATTTCCTGGCTGGCACCTGCTACAGTTCAGACCTCTAGATGACCCAAATGTCACAGGATACCGTAAGTCTCCCTAGAGTCTTGTAGGGGCTAAAGTTAGCCTGTCCCCCATGCCCGTGTACTATGACATTACAGCAAAAATCCTCTTCTCTGCCCTGCCTCTCATCTTTCCTCCACTCATCTACACCATTTCCTCAAACCATTCCTCTTGCTTTCCTCCCTTTAATCAAGCTTTCCCTTTGTTCTGTTGCATTTTCCCAAGCAATCTCTCTTAATCTTCTAGATTTGTCCCATGCTACACCTCAGCTTGAAGGCTACCCAACCTTCTCATTCATTAACTACTCTTTTCCTCTTCAAAACATAACTCCTGTTCTGTTTTTCCTGAACCTCAAGGGCTCAGTATCCATCTATCATAGAATGGCCTAGGCTGGAAGGGACCTTAGAGATCATCTAGTCCAACCTCCCTGTCACGGGCAGGGACACTACCTCTCAGCTAGACCAGGCAACACATGGGGACCGAGCGGGAAGTAATTTTTTCCAACTAGAAGTTTGAAATGTGCACCACAGAGGGGTCAGGTCCTTGCACTCTCTGGAGAAGCTTGCTTACTTGCCAGTAGCTTTTTCAGGTCCTGACACTGGGTACTTCTCCCACATGACCAGATCTCCTCTGATCAAGTCTCGTCAGGCTGGGACCAAGAGCCAGATATGCTGTCATTAAGCGACACTTGAATTAGACCCAAAGTAGAATTTCTAACCAGCCATCTCACATTCCAGCCATTCTTTCTAGACTGAAGCTAGACTTTCTGCACATTCTTGAAAGGTACAGAGGCAAAATGCACAGAATCATATTCAAACTGCAGCATAGCACTCCTGGGGCACAGTAACTTGGAGTCAAGGCAGTCAATTCTACAAAAATTGATTATATAGGACCTGTTCTGTAAATTGCAGTCTGCCATTTCTCACTTGTTCAAGGCAACACAGACAATTAAAAAAAGCCCTCTGGCTGTCTGGGGACAGGGGAAGCAGGGTGGCCATCACAGAGACCGCTTGCACCTACCTCCTGATTGACTGACTGTGTCGGCTTCTGTAAATTGGAGACAGATTTCTGCAAACCCTGCTGCGGCAGCGACTCCTGCAGCTGTGCAGCCGTCGCACTGGAACTGAAAAGACACAGCAGAGGTGAGGTCAGAGGGGAAAATGGGCAAGAAGACAAACAACTCTGGCAACATATCACCTGCTAAAAGATCAAGCTAACACTGCCTCTACACTGGCCTGGACAACAGAGAACTGATCACTGCAGAGTCCAACATACAGCAAAGCAGTGCTCAACTGCTGCTGCTTGCCTGACAAAGCTTAGTAAAGAGCAGTTCTACCTACCTCTTTTGGTCTGGCTGATCCTGCTTGTTTGCCCATCCTGTACCGTCCTTGGGTACTATAATGATGTTGGGGTCGTTTCCTTTGTTCTCAGACTTCAAGCTAGGCAAGTTTGCAGGAGGTGGCATGCGCCGGGCAGCAGCAACTTTCCCAAGACTCTGTAAGCCATGTCTAGGAATAACTAGTGGAAAAGGAACACAAGGGCAGATCAGAGAGGGCTAAGCCTTGCTGGGTACGTAATGTCAGTGCGCTGCAGCTAGGAGCAGTCCCAACAGAGCTGTACAAGCAGCACCACTGCTGCTGCGTCAACACAGAGGTCCTGCCCCACAGGACCACAGCAAAGCAGCTGTTTGGTGCAGCAGCTGGCTAACAGCCAGCCCCCTGTCAGGAGGGACACAGAAACGATTCTCACTAACAGAAAACACCCACAGGGTCTTTTAGCTACCTGTGCAGATACTTCTCTTTCATCAAGGGGAAGCAGCATTACCCTTTCACAGCTTGGGGAAATGGCCATCCAAGCCCACCTCTCAACAGACAAATTGGTAATCTAACTCAGGAGTCCTGAGGCCTACGTTTTCCTGCTCTACCAGGTCACATTTATTGAGATGGTATTTTATTTCCTTCACTTTTCTACTCCTACACCAAATCCAGTGCCAGCCCAGGCAATGCTTCCTGTTTTTTTGACCCAACCATCTACTTTTGATCCCAACTCCACCGCAAAATCAAACCATGTTCTTCTGAGGACTTCAGTCCTCAACTGTCACCTCACACAAGGTCCGACCAACTTAAGGGCACCTCAGTCAGCTTAGCTGCCCTGTCTTGGTATAGCTTAGGGCCTCAGTACAGGGCCTTACTCAAATTTGCAGCCTTTCACTCAAGTCTGCAACCTGACCACTGTGCAGCAAGGACAGAGGCTAAACTAAAGGGCCAACAATCCTACAGCTGTTTTCTGTAATTCCTCCATGTCTCTACAATAACAGCAGCGCAAGAACAACATACATTTTCCTTGAAGTCCTAATGAAAAACAGGCTTAGACACCAGGACAAATAGCTCTGCAACCCAGCTGCTTCCCACTGGGCATTCTACCCCCAGGGCCAAAAGCCTGAATTAGCTCTGCAACAATACTCTCGGAAGATACCAAAAGGAACTTTCAGAAAGCGTTTCTTACCTGTAGTTCTGATTGCTTCTATTGACTTTCCTTTATACTTATCAAACAGGCTGAGAGTCGAGTACTTGCTTTTCCCATCCTTTCCCTTGGTTATTTGCCCCAAACGATCGGACATTGCGATGAAATGTCATCTAGTAAGGAAATTTCTGTGCGCCGCTCCCGATCTGCCTTTTTATAAAAGAGAAATGAGGGAAATGCCATCAAAAGGATTATTTAGCCACACACAAGTAAGAAGTAAAACATGCACAACTGCTAGAACTGTAGATATTCAGCGAACACACTAATTTACAAGGTTATAACCCTCTCCTCCTTAGTCACAAGAAGCCTGTCAGATTTAAGAGTCATAAACCAAAAAGAACTGAAAAACACACTTCTTACAATATCTTTTTTTTTTTTTTTGCCACTCTAGTGCTGAAAGAAGTGGGTTTCTTTAAGTATGAGAATACAAGAAAGGATTGTCAACACAGCCCTTGCTTTAAAAGAGTAAGTCTAGCAATAAGCAGCTATGCACAAGGATTCCTAAACATAACTGACAGAAAAGCACTATATCTTATAGCCTGCTGGAGTTTG